>NC_141605.1:47606814-47906814 GCF_047967505.1 Dipteris shenzhenensis | reverse complement strand
CAATTGTTATTTCATTTCTTGCCATTTGTAACATAATAACTGGCATTTTGTATGTCACTTTATTTCCATTTTCAACATGAAATCTTGCAAATTTTAAGTCATCTTTTGTCATTTTGAATATAATAAGTGATAATTTTTATGTCATCTTTTGCCATTTCAAACATAACTTTATGTCACATTTTGCCATTTCTTTCACAGTTGGGCTCAAATGTAGTGCCATTTCATGCATTAAAAATGGCAAAAATATATGGTACTTTTGGTTGCCATTTCAATTATGAAAATGGCAAAACTATATGGCACTTTTAGTTGCCATTTCATACGTAAAAATGGCACTTTTGGTTGCCATTTTAGACATCAATATGGCAAAAATATATGGCACTTTTGGTTGCCATTTTGCATGTGGAAATGGCAATACTATATGGCGCTTTTGGTTGCCATTTCATACATAAAAATGGCAAAATATATGGCACTTTTGGTTGCCATTTAAGACATAAAATGGCAAAAATATATGGCACTTTTGGTTGCCATTTTGCATGTGAAAATTGAAAAAATATATGGCACTTTTAGTTGCCATTTAATGCGTAAAAATGGCAGAATATATGGCACTTTCGGTTGCCATTTTAGACAGAAAAATGGCATAAATATATGGCACTCTTGGTTGCCATTTTATATGTGGAAATGGCAAAACTATATGGCACTTTTAGTTGCCATTTCATACATAAAAATGGCAAAATATATGGCACTTTTGGTTGCCATTATGGACATAGAAATGGAAAAAATATATGGCACTTTTGGTTGCCATTTCCAAAAAATGGCACATGTGGAAATGGCGTAAAGAAAGTGCCATTTAATAATGTAGAAATGTCACTTTTGGGCTGCCATTTCTACCTAGTTTTATAGTAGTGAGAAGCAGAGGAGAGGGAGTAGGGCAGCTGGAGAAGGAGGGGAGAGAAAGGAGGGAGGAGGAGCCAGAAGGAGGAGGAGGAGGGGAGAGGGCGGAGGGAGGAGGAGCTAGAAGGAGGAGGAGGAGGGGAGATGGAGGAGGGAGGAGGAGGAGCAAGACAAAGGAGGGGAAAGGAGGAGGGAGGGGGAGGGAGAGAGAGCGAGAGGGAGGAAGAGGGAGGGAGGTGGAGGGAGGGAGGGAGGGAGGAGGGGGAGGGAGGGAGAGAGAGGGCGGAGGGAGGGAGATTCGAAATTTGAAATTCAAATTTCAAAAAGTGGCCCCTTCCCTCATTGATGGGGGGAGAGGTGGGCTCAAATGTGGGCTTAACCCACCTAGGTTGGTTAAGCCTCTTTGGGACCCTCCAAGCCCCTTGCATTAGCCCACTAAGCATTCCCTAATCCATTCCTTATGAGACCCTTTTGAGACCCCAATTCTCCCCTAATGCAACTACAATATGCCTACGATCACTCAACACTAGATCCCTATCGAATTACATATCACACATTAAAGGGACCCCAGACCTTATCGATTTAGATATTATTTGCTTATAATAGAAAAAAGAACGAGATAAGCGAAGAACTTCATTTTGCCAAACTTTTACGTGATAGAGAACTCCTCACACTCAAGACAATGCACCCTGATCACAAAGGAGTTCACAATAGACAAATCTGCAAACACATTGAACAAGGAATAGAAATAACAAGCATCGATGTAACTAAGGGCAACCATAATGTCTCCATTTTCAACGTATATAGGACACCATCTATACAATACAATATGTTCATAACATACCTTAATAACATACTCACGACCAGAATTGCATGTAATTCGACAACAATTTTAGTTAGTGACTTCAACATAGACATTGGAAGAAGAACACCAAAATCCACAAATCTTCAAAACATGATGCACATGTTTGACCTCAAGTTTAAAGAGGCCACCACAACTTATAGATCACAGCTATACCACATATGGGCCAACCTACCAAACAACAACAAGCACACTCAGTGGCACATCCTTTGCCTACTGGATAGACCACTCCATAGCCTTCATTTACACATTCTGAACTTTCAACTATGCAAGGCCCTAGTGGGATCCCCACCTTGTTAAATAAGGTGCAAGATCATTGTGCCCTTCTAGAAGGAAATACGGCTAACTCAAGGGAGGGAAATGATGAGAAAGTGTATTGAATGTATAGTTTGTTGTTGGATAGAGATTGTGGTTAGTGACATGGTAGTTTCATTTTCCCCCCCTTCAATGCTTTGCTTATTTTGGTAGAACCATAGTCACATCGAATATAATTGAGCATGCTGGTATGTTAAAGTGTTGTTATTGGAAGGTAGGTTTGCATGGTCGTGGAAGGGATTTTACATGGTGGGGGGAACATGTGTATTTGTATGTTTATGTACATGTGTATAGGTTGTTAAGGGGCTTGCTACTTCATGAAGCATTTGAAAACACGAAAATGGAATGTAGTTTTCTGATGCATTATTAGATTGAAAAATTCCCCTCAGTATTAATATTGTAGTTTGTTTTCTTGTATTAATGATGGTTGGTATGAATGAAATTCAGTTTGTGGTATTTTTTAAGGAGTTTTGTAGGAAAAAGTAATGTGTTTGCTTCATAGTAGATATGTACATTGACATGGTAGGATACATATATAGCTCAACATTTTGCAAAGATAAAATGAATGTGTACTCAGAATATGCTACCCTCATGGAAGGGACATGCAACCCTAGATGATGAAGGCTATATTGTGGTTATTACCAAAAAGGACATCCATGTAGGGGAAGACATTTTTAAAGATAATGAGTTTGTTGGAGGATCTACATTTGTAATAGTACACATCATATTATTTCTAATAAAACTAAAGCATTAGATATCCAATGTTGAAGTTCATTTGTACGATCTTTTGATTTGATTGACACAAACAAGTTTTTTGCCCCAAAAAAAGTCATACAAGAAAGACTATGTGACCATCATGTAAATGCATAGATGAAAGTGCTCTTGATACTTTTCTTGGGAGGAATTGGGGGAGCATGAAATGCATCTATCCTTATAATAAGAATGTTTATGGTTCTTATATAAGAGTGTGCATATATCCATGACGGAATGTATTGGTTATTGGATTTACAAGACAAAGGTTTTCAATTACACTACACTTCCAAGGATCTCAAGCTAGTGATCTATGTACCGTATGTAGGCCCTTGTAGTCGTGATCTTGCCTTCGATATGCTGATAGAATCACGATTCTTCTCAAAGCATTCAATCTACCCTCTTTCATCAATTTCATTAAAAAAAGTGATGCTAATAACAAGCCTAAGGAAGATACCCACTTCGTGTAATCTTGACCAATAGCCAAAAAGAGGTATGAAATAGCTACGCGGCCTATAAGAGATCGATGCCAAGTATGGGAGTGTATGAAGTCTAGGGGTGAAAGCATTTATGACAGTTTTTGTTGGTCCATGAAAAAGCATGGAAAAATGAAATGGGACAGATGGGACATGTGACATGAGAATGCCACGAGAATATTTTGCACAGGTCAGGCAGGACACATTATGCGTTGTGTACTTTATTTTGGATCCACTGGCATGGAGAAGTGACGTTTCGAATGCAAAAGCAGAGGATGTCAAATTTTGGGACAAACTAGTTGTTATGTGCTGCCGCCTCCAGATATACACAATAGGAATGGATGCCCTCTAAAGAAGTGCAAATTGGATGAAAAAAGCAAATTTAAAGGAAAAATGTCTCACTAGTGGATTTGATGCTGTGGATTAAGAAATGGAACCACCTCAGCATGCTTATGGGCTTCATTGCGAGGTAGTGAGACTGGAAAAGGAACCAATATAAAATGATAAATAATGTTTAATTTATTTAGAGTGAATTGCATGTGTTAAGTTTTCCTAACAAATATGACCAAATATAAAATTTTTAAGATCACCATGCAGTAACTCCATAAGTATGGAGTGCATTTTTTCAAAAAGGCCACATTAGATTAAGTTATTGAGCATACCCTTATATGTATGCATACAATTGCAGTACAGTATTAGAAGTCCCATAAACTATAGTATAACAAAGGTTCTTGATTGGTTGCCTCCTTTGGTTTGTGAGAAGCTCAACGAGTGCACTTTGAAATGAACAATTGCTTCTATATATATATGTGTGTGTGTGTGTGTGTGAGTGTGTGTGTAGAATAATATTTGGTGTTTTAAAAATATTTTAGATATCCTGTACAATCCAAGATGCATGCCTCATAGGCATTACAACATTTGAAATAGTTATTTAAGGTACCAATTGTGTAACGTTTTGATCTTAGACACCCATACAATCCAATATGTTCCTTGAACTTCACAAAAAATGGCTACACCTAATCATGTATTGGCCCACTAGTCCAGTAGTTGTAGTTGTCATCCATGAACATGCTAGAAGCTATGAAGGAGTCAAAGATTGAAATGCTTCCAGTTGATGAACCATTGCAGTGCTATATTTGTGTTGGCAATCTGTATATATACCGTATGTAAGTCTTTCTAGTCGTGATCTTGTCTTTGATTTGCTAATAGAACCATGCGTCTCTTGGGAGGTTCATGTGCGAGGGATACCCTTGTTTAGACGGTCATGTCATTTTGGATTGCTCGTTTGAGTGAACAATCTGATCAACTCGCCCCTCTTCAAGTGTAGTTTGAGTCTACTCCTTCAAGTGGAATGTGAGCTTTGCCCTCTTGTATCCATTTCAAAAGACAAAGTGATCACTACAAGTGTACCTAAGGTAATTGGAAAGGAAGCTGTGTAATCTTGGCGATGACTAACGAAAATAGTTATGGGGGCACACAAGAGCCTTTAATGACCGGGAGGGCAACACGTTGCCAAGGTAAACAACGTTGATAGAACTGGCAAGAACGCGAGCTCTAATTAACTTGTGATTTAGGGTGGATTAGGGGCAAAGTGAAATAAAGCGAGGTTTTGTAAACCCCATTTGCGAGGCAAACATGAGAAGAAGACAAGTGGAGCCAAGGAAAGCACAAAGGCAAAAGCAACCTTGAGCTTTATAAGCTTCACCACCCTCGCTACGCAAGACTTGCAAATGCAATCGCAAATGCAGACTCCTGTTGCCCTCCCTCTCGCCAGCCTCCTCCACGCTCACCCCCCCACCAATGCAAACGCCCATGCAAACTCCTATTGCAATCTCCTCGTCCTGCTCGCCAGCCTCCTCCCTCCTTGCCCGCAACTACCACCTCCTCGCTTTCCCTGACCCGCAAGGAGCGACCCTCTACGGCTTCGACACGCAGCTTGATGCTCTTTGGGTTCCTCTCGACCTTCCCAAGAGCCCAGCACCAGCACCTGCACCTGCTTGCAACCGCACCTTGTTGAAGAGGAAGAGGAGCACCAAAATCCCTCATAGCCGCCGATCAGCTCATCATCATCACAACAACAAAGGAAAGGATCAGCAGCTGCATGCCTTGGACGACGACGTGGAGGACCCTGCTCATCTTTTCGAGCCCGTCCTCCTACCCAGCAGCCCCGCAGTCGTACTCCCTAATTTGTTGCATCACGAAACTGTAGAGTCCCAATTCCGAAAGCTCCTATTCATTTGGCACCGAGCTCTACGCCTTTCTCGCCCCGCCAACACCGTGGTTCTGGCGTTGCATCTCCTACAACGCCTCTTTAGAGAAGCCGGACTTGCCCGACTACAGTGGCGATGAGCCAAGATCACTCGCCTCTCTCTTGCCGTCTGTCTCTGGGTTGCGGTCAAGCTTGACGGCTTGCAAGCTGAGCTTCCGCTCCTCAACAACATGGCCGGGGTTTCGGGATGCGCCCTCGTAAACGGCGAGGTTCGCCTTTGCCAACTGCTGCGATGGAAGCTACTGGACGGCTGGTTTCTCCCTCACCAACTGGACGACAACATGGAAGTGGTCCTGGCGTGATTGGCTCTATTGGCTACTACCTAAGACTGAATCCTGATATTCTGCAAGCGCAAAGAGCTTATAACATGATGGAAGTCTTGTCATGAAGTAGGAAGTCCTTTCCTCTTCATGGACTAAGGCCATGTTATCAGAAGTAGGAAGTCAAGTTCATCTTGATGGACTTAATTGTATTGTATCCATCTCTTGAGCACCAAAAAAAAGAAGTATTGTATCCATCTCGACAGGTGTAAGTGGTCAAGTCCATCTTGCTAAAAGTAGAAGTCAAATGCATATTCCAAAACTAAGGCTGTCAAAGGCAGTCATAACGGATATAAGATGTCAAGACTATTTTCACAGCAAGTCAAACATCTTGAGGCCATCTTTATAGACTTGATGAGTCAAAAAGGCTAAGAACAAGTACATCATTGTAAATGAGACATGAATGAATGGAATCAAAAAAAAAAATTTCCAAATGGGCTCCCATACTCTCTTTGTTTTTCTTTTTCTTTTGGTAAATTCTTGTGGCATTTCTTTTTCTTGCTAGTCGTAATGCAACGAGCTTACTTTATTTCAAGAATGATGGAGATGCAAAATGGGGACACTGTGAGCTGGTTTGAAGATATCACTTTGAGGTTCAGGAAAAAACATCATATTGGAGGACGTCGTCATGCGCCAATATAATCAAGTATGCGGAGCCTTTGGAATCATCATATGGGTATCACTGTCTTTTAACTCATGAAATGGTGCAATAATTTGCAGCCCATGAAGTCAATGAAGTGGAAAACATGGATGTTAAGTGTTGAAAATGACCGATCACACAAGTAATATTAGAGGATGGTAGAAAGCTTATCAACCATCAGTATGAGAATGGAATGCTTTCTAAGCTACATAGATAGGATGTTTTATCAGCTATGCATATAAATATTGCAAAGCCTACACAAGGCATGAAGAATTTGAGTGTTTTCTATTCTTAAGTGATTAGGGAGGAGTCTAAGGACCAATGGGATTGCTCCTTTCATGGGCCAAAGCCACGTTAATATGGCATAGAGACATTCATGAGGAAAGCTCCCATGGGCCAATTCTCTTACATAGGTAGCCACCAAGACCCTACTTGACCCTCTTGAATGCGCCTCCTACTTGCACCTGCACTTGCACCTGCCCCAAAATTTTCCCATGCTTTCCATTAATGCCTTGCACATGGACCTTTATAGGTGAGAAGCTATATTTGGAAGAGATGTTCACAGCTATAGATAATAGTCCATATAATGGCTAAGTAAACCATCCTAGAGTATATTATCCTCATATGCTAACTATATTAATTATGTACTGAACCTTGAGATCTTACCTTTCTTACATTGATTAAGACATGTTTCAAATGTGAGATTGGTGGTCCGAGTATAATGAATAAGGAAACAACCCATGGTAGATGGACATGACCAACCTATATGCATAATTTAAAGATGCAATAAATACATTTCAAAAAAATGACAATGATGCCTCATTTGAACTTTTTTGGAAACCTAGTTATGCTTAGATGGAAGCAGATAAGGAGACAAAAGGCATGCATTTTTTGGAAACTGGACTTAGAATGTCACGTATTAGCATGTGTTCTATAATAAAACATGTGAGTGAGCTTTTGTTATTTATTTTCTATTAATCACTAGGTTTCTTGTTAAACTATAGTTAAGAGCATGTAATGTGAGAAACATAAGGGAGAAGTACCAAATACTTTACAAACACTCTGCGTAGTGGACATAACCTGCAATCAATGAATCCCTCATTACAACATCCCTTGTGGACTAGCCATCAAACAATTGCCAGGCGTCAATCATGGTCTTGCACTACCTGGTGACTTGTACTTCTGCATGAAGTATCAAAGCCTTCTCACTTGTAATTCTTGCTCATCTGCTATCACATCATTCAATTGAGACAAGAAAATAAACTCTCTTTGGCTTCCACGTTGAGGCCAAATAGAGGTTGCTCCATGACAGGGCTCCGAGATCATTTTCCAATAACAAATCCCACAGGTAGTCTCAGACTTTGATGTGGGCTTCTCCAAATATCTTGTTGACTAAGTTGCAGGAACTACTAGGAGCTCTTGTCATAACAAGAGAAATCTCTATGAGAGTCAGTTACGGCCATTGTCAGGGCTGCTACTCTCCACCATCAACTACTTTAAGACCATGATGTCTAAATCATTTTGAGGCTACACTGTAGTAGTATGAAGCCAGCAACTCAAGCCTATAGATTCCCCGTTCCCCTTTGTCTGCTGCTCACATATGTGCAGGTCCTTCCTCAGCCCATTAAGCCACTATATGGGCTCATGGATGGGCTTATGTCAGCCCTATATGTGAGCTTATTGTCAGCCCCAATTGCTAACAAGTGTGGCCCATGTGGCTGCCCACAAATTAATCCAAGGACTATTCTCTACTGCCCATGTGGCAGCCAGTTCGCCACCCACATGGCAGCTTCATTCCAGCCCTCTCTTTACCATCACCTACTACTTGTCAACCTTCCCCCGTGCCCTTTTCATGTGCCAGCTCGGTGGTTCAGGTAGAGGTCACCTCATGTTAAAACATACCCCATCACTCTGCACAGGTAAGAGTTATTATGGCACAAGTCTCAGTTCTGACAGCATCAATACCAACAGCAAGCATGCTGAAACTACTACAATTACAACATAGGTGGGCATGTGCATGGTGGTGCACATGATCTGCAGTGTGGTACTGAGTAGTATAGGTAGGATGGTGGATAAAACTGTACTGTACAGTACAGATAGGATTAAGGCAAGAAAGGTGCAGGTCTGAGGAAGGACAGCAACAGAAAATAGGTGCAGCAGAGGCAGCATGGACTTGTGGCCCAACTGCGCATTGTGTGAAGCTGGTCCTGCAGGTCAGGGCAGTGAATAAGTTATTGCAGCGGATGGAGGAAAGATATCAGTTAAAATCTATGCACTATTCTAGGACCAAAGGGGTCTAGCAGATTGGTGGGCCAGCATGCTGTTCCATGCGCTTAACTGGCAAACTGGGTCGGGCAGTCTAGGGCACATCCAGCCCTATAAAAAGGGCCCTCCAAGGGCTCATTCAGTTCATTCAAGAAACTCAGACTTTGGGCAATTCAGAGTGCTTCAGGGATCAAACCAGGCACAATCTAGGGAAACAACTGCTTGCAGCAAAGATTGCTTTCAAGAGTCTTCATGAAGGGTTGTCTGCCAAGATTTAGAGCCTCTTTTAGCCCAAAAAATATTGCATCCATTTACCCCCTACCTCCATAAGCTCTGCATGCATCCTCATCTATTGAATAGCATTTAATGTCATTTTCATTTTCAATCAAATGTTCCAGAAATTGCAACTTGACATCCAGCTCCAACTCTGATGAGCTTAACAGAGTACGAAGGAGGAACAAACTTGGTTCTGAAGTCTCAACAATAGCCTTAGCTGCAACCTTCAGCAAAGCATGCATACTCAAGGCTTATCTGAGAGCCTTAACCTTCGATGCACATGTTGCTATGTCTTTGAAAGCATTGACTGCCTAATGTGGATAGTTGGAAGCAATGCGTACTGCATTTGTTAGAAAGAATTTTCCTGGGATACAAAACCTCTTCATGTCAACAGCCTTGGTTAAACCATCTCTTTCATCAAGTAAAGATTCCCAACTGTTAGCTGCATTTCTCATAGACTCAATGGTGCAACTGTCAACTGCATTTCTCATAGAGTCAATAGTGCAACCATTTGTTACACTAATGAAATGTCTATCGTGATGTGGATAGTTGAAAGCAATGCGTACTGCATTTATCAGGAAGAATTTTCCTGGGATACAAAGCCTCCTCATGTCAACAGCCTTGGTTAAACCGTCTCTTTTATCAAGTAAAGATTCCCAACTGTCAGCTGCATTTGTGATTACCTCCCTCCCAGAGTTGATTTGCAGTAGTGCAGTGACTCCTTTCCATGCTATATTCAAGATTCCAACCCAATTCTTACCATTTGCAGCTGCAAATTTTCATAGGCCCACCATGAATATATTGTCACCATAACCTACAACCTGGGCATAGTCGGCAGGAATGCTTTCTATGTGCTGAAACAACTTCTCTTCATGAGCACTATGAAAAAGGCGTAGATGAAAATCATTGTTTACATCCCCAAACGTCTTCCGAGGCCAAACTGCTTCTGGGGCCTTTTCCTTGGAGATATCTTCTACGTTAAATGCACCTTCTCTTTTCAAGGATGGTTTTGGACCTCCTCAACTTAATTTATTCATGTTGCCATCATTAAATACAGAAGTCTACTGGTCATAGAGGTTCTCACTTCAATACAATATCCTAGAACTTTGAAGATTATGATCTAGATCTCAATGTCACTGCCTACAAATCCTTATGTGCTCTACAAGTCCAATGAAAGGCAACCATATAAACCTCTCTCTCTCTCTCTCTCTTTCTCTCTCTCCTTTCACACACAAACACAAACACAAACACAAACACAAACACAAACACACACACACACACACACACACACACACACATTCTACTACACTGTTATCCAAACATAATACAAGAAACACCAAGTCAATAAGAACACAAAGCCAAGTAGACAAATAAGGAAGCACATGGAAGTTTATTATTGAAACCCAAATTCCCAATGAAGTCTACGCTACCCCTCCTAGGAAAAGCCCTTGGCAATCGATCTTCATTTGTACTTATCAATGAAGCCATCTATCTTGACTTTGATTTGTACACCGCCACGTTAAGCACTTCTTGTCAGAGGCTAGGAAGCCTCACTAATAGAGTGTGTTCTTTGGTTTGTGACAAAAGGGATACTATCTAGCTATCACATCCTCGATCCCCAAGTCCTCCCAAAGCAATGGTTAGGAAAGAAACACTATTCACAAATAACTTCTAAACCATAATTTCACGCTGAGTTGCATACGGTTACCAAAATACACAACCTTTAGTAATACACAGACTTGCATATGGTTAGGAATAACGCAACCTTTAGACATGCGGATTTCCACAAACTTGTCCTTTGCACCAATAGATAACACAAAATCTTCTAATATTAAATCAGTACCCTGCTTTTCAAGATTTTGCATCCCTTACTTGCTTCCTTATGATTCACCTCGCAGTACTGTAAGCAAATAGATCAAAAGAAGCTTGATGAAGAATTTATCAATGCATCATGCAGGGCAGAATTTTTGGAGTTTGTGTTCAAAGAATCCCTGTTCAGTGATTCAATTTCAGACATTGTCCTCTCCCACAGCGACCCTCATGAAGTTAGCCACCACTATCAATTCAAAAATCTCACCCAAAATTTTCTTGCCTGATCATAATCTTGTCCTGTGCTCTGATTGTGTGTGTCCAATGTTGCTCAATTTCAAAGCCATCCCCGAAGCTCCAACAGAATTGTCTTCTGATCTATCCTTCAACTTCATCTCTTAACGGGATTGAAATTCGATTTTCTTTGCATGGATTCATCGTCCATTACTCCAGTTGAATTCTCGCAGCAGCTGCAAAGCTATTGAAAACCCACACACATATGCTAGAAGCACACCGATGTAGATTTTTAACACTCATCCACGTTGCATGGTAAGAATTGTGGAAATACACATTCCTGGCCATGAAAAAGATACTTGATCCACCTAAAAATTTTGCAAGAACAATTCTATTACTTTCATTAAGGCCTATACAAAGTATCATACCCATCGAGAGTGTTGATGTTGCAATCATTAAGGATGCTTGTATATTTAAAGAAAATTATGAGATTCAGATATTGGGTCAAACCATAGGCTTGAATGTTTCTTGCAAAACTCTTTATATAATGTCTTTATAATTTTATATTTTATTTTGCTATGTAAAAATTGTATTATTTATTTCTCAATCAACTATCGAATAATATCTGCTATCAAGTAAAATATAGTAATATCAATGTTGTGAATGGTAGTACTAAATCTTTGGCAACAATAAGATACTTTGCAGCAACTGGATGGTCAACCATTGTGTAATTTTACTCCACATATGCATTTTGTGCTGCCATTTCTTTGTAAGAAATGGCAGTCAAGAGATAGTTGCCATTTTGTGCTGCCATTTCTTCTTAGAAAATGGCAATCAAGAAGTGCTTGCCATTTATTTGAACAAAGTGGCAGTCAAGAAATGGCTGCCATTTCTTACCAAGAAATGGCAATCAAGAATTTGCTAACATTTCTTCATAAGAAATGGCAATCAAGAATTTGTTATCATTTCATCATAAGAAATGGCGATCAAGATTTTGCTGCCATTTCTTCGTAAGAAAGGGCAGTCAAGAATTAGCTACCACTTGGTATTGCCAATTATTGCTAAGAAATGGCAGACAATAAAAGGTTGCCATTTTTTGTTGCCATTTCTTCCAAAGAAATAGCAGTTCAAGAACTAGTTGCCATTTCTAACTGTCATTTTTGCAGAAAATATGGCAATTTGAGAAGCTGTTGCCATTTCATACATAAGAAATGGCAAATTTGGAAATTGTGTGCCATTCCCTATTGCCATTTCTACCTAGTTTAGTAGTAGTGCCTCCCTCGTGCAAAATCTCTCCCCTCCTCCCTCCTGTAGCATCTCTCCCCTCCTCCTCCCTTCTGAAGCAGCAGCTCCTTCCCTTCCTTCTACATCTGTCATCCTACTCTCCTCCTCCTCTTCCTCTTGCCCTGATCTACTTCTCCTCTTTCCTCTTCCTTGCTACTCTCTCCCTCTCACTACTCCATCTTTGCCAGCTCTCCCATACATTTTAACCTGCATCACTCATACCTCTCTTTGAGTACTCATGGCACCATTCGAGAACATATCCAACAAGTACCATGTGAACCTATAATTGGAGGCAGAATATGCAAGCACATGCCATTTGGGATATAGTGGAACTCCTCAAAGTGTGCTCCACAGTCTTCCATTGCAAGGGAAGAAGAATCTTGACCTTTGGGTGGATGGAATCTTGTATCCTTTAGACCCAGCCATCCAAAAGAGTCCTCCTTTTCATACAGTGCATGATGTCGTTCAGATTTTTGGCAATGGACATATTGGATTGCTCGGTTATTGCAATCAATTGAACCATTCTCAGACATTGGCTATGCAAGCAAGTGAGATGCAGAGAGCCCAAGCAGAAGAACTTGCACATTTGGGAAATATTACTATTGTGGCAATGGATAGTAGTATCCAGGATCTCCAATTGCAAAACAAAGAACTCAGTGACAAAGCACGTGCATTGGATTTGGAGCGCCAAGAATTGGAAGAATCAATCCAGAAGCTTGCTAAAAGCAAACAAGATTGGGAAAGGTCTATTTATGGCCAAGTTCAACGTGCTGTGGAGAACGAATGAGAGAAGTCAATAGAACGAGTACAAAAGTTGAAGGGAACACCTTTGGGACTGAAGGAGAGGAAAAGACAATTGCAATCTATGGATGCATTGTCCACCAATAGTGGTGCCCGAAAGAGGAGAGTATGGGCTGCAAGGTTAGTTCCCCAAATTTTTAATGAAATTTCTTACTCCAAAATATTCGTGGTGTTTCATTGTTTCCACTAAGACTCATTTGTACTCTACTTTAGGAACTTCATGGAGGATGTGATGGGAATAATGGAAATGGATGATAGTGATCCTTCATATGTTCTAAGAAGTTTAATAAAGCCAAGTGATGTCATTAAAGTGTTGAGGGACCCTAGACAAAAAGGGCTACGTGAACAAGTTGTTGCTAGAGAGGTAATGAAGGACTTCAAGGGCCTCGTGCAAGCAAAGGAGGTGCTTGGAGCTTGTGATGCTACTGGTGTAAGTTGTGAAGCTTACAACTCTGTTTCTAAAATTTTCAAGTCTTCTATGGAGGAAACGTATAAGATATCTACAATGCCATTGCCAACACCGTGGTCTGTAAGGCTTACACATCAAGAAACAAACCAATGTGCTAGAGAAAATCTTGGAGGATAACATTGTGTAAGTGGCACAATGACTTGGAAGAGTAAAAAGAAATTTGGCATCTAAACGTTTGAAATGAATGCTTTCAATAATGTTTATGTGGATGTAGAGAATTTGCAGAGAGCCATGGTCAAATTCTATGGGATGAGAGAAGAAGGTAAGAGAAATTCCCTCTTCGCATTCAGCTTTATTTCTTCTCATTTCTATATCCTTACTGTATTTCTCTTTCATTATATAGATGGCAAGCTAGTATTTGTTATTATAAAAATGGATGAAGCTCAGTTGGTAAAAGAGCACAAGCTAGAGAGGGTGAGCATTTGTATTATGAACGATGCCTTGCGTTTTGCTCAAGGGGATGAGGAGTTGAGCAGGGTTTCTCAGTCCACAATCTGAGAATGACATATGGTGGCTTGTAGCCTTTGAGACCCAAAGGAGTGCCAGGAGACATTGAAGTGGGTTTTGGAGAGAACCGGCATCTCGTCGATTATTCGAAGACAAGAGGCAGGGCAAACATTAATAATGGATGGGCATGGAATGTTTCAAGTTGAATGGCATCTAGTTGGTGATTTGAAGACCCTCAAGTGCTTGTATGGTTGTGATACAGGTGCATATGCAAAATGGACATGCTTGTATTGCACCCACTCTCAGAAGATGCAAAAGGGAAGCCTACAGTGGGAAAATGGCATCCTTTCTTGCAACCAAAGTGTAGCCCCTGATCGTAACAAAAAGGATCCTAAGTGGGACCCCATTCTACCAATTCCATTGGAGCAGGTACATGTGTGTACTTTGCATGCTGAACTGCATATACTTTTGATAAGTTACTCTATCTCCATCTAGTTTATGCTTGGAATTTGAGGCCACATCAAGTATCTGCACAATGCATTACAAAAGCTAAAGTAATGGCACTTCATGGAGGCAATGTGAAGCTTAAGTAGGACAAGAAACAATCAAGAAAGACACAAAATATTCCTATTAAAGTGTCCATGGGTGGAGGAAAGGCAAGGAAGTTCTTGTCCAACCACAATGCTGATAAAGAAAAACATTCATTGGCTCAAAGCACCCTAGGTTGGGAGTACTAGAAAGCTTTGTGTGAGTGCACTATAAATCTCCGTGAATTGCTACTCTGAGCAAAATTGTGGACAAAGCTTGATGCATTTATAAAGTTTCTTAGACAAGGTCAAATAGATGAGCTTTATTATGAGAGATTCAGGACAGCATTGGGAGAATTCATATCATTGATGGTAGAAGCATGGGGGGAGTCACATATTACACATTACATGGTAATCCTCCTTAGGTTGAAATTTTGTGCTTTAAACTTGAGTCAGTTTATGTTTCTAATACATTGTTTTTCTTTACAACATATTCTTGATGGTTTGTGGAGCAATGGGGCCCTTTGTCCATTTTGAATACTCAAGGAATGGAGAAATCACATGACAAAATATGAAGAGGGGAGAGGAGAAGAGTGGAGATGAGGAGAGAGGGCACAGCTAGAGAGCACACCACAAATGACTAACTGTACACTAGATCTAGTTGAAAAAATAGAATATATACAAACCCTTTTAGGGTTGGGGTTAGGGTTAGGGTATAGCACTCTATAAGGTTAGTGCTATGCACATATGATCACATAATGGTGTTATGCACACATGATCACATGATGTTGAGCCTGAACTCTCAATGGACTGTAATTGGAGTTGTCTAACTTAGCAAATGCCTCCAGATTGAGGTTGCTAGTCGACATGGTGCAAGAAATGTACTCAAAAGTGTCGTGAAGATGTCTGTATGAATCAACTGCAAATACACTAAATTTGCCAAGTGAAATCTCTGAACCATCAGTGAAGATAGAACTGCAATATATAAAATCTAATCTATATTACAAGGCTTGTGGCAATGATGCCAGGAATAGCCAAGAGGCTTTACAAGGCTGAAATGATGTGCACGATGCCGTGAGATAGTCGAATAAGCTTTATAATGGTGGCATGTGTGTGTGTGAAATCAAATGCTATCTGCCCACTAAAACAATCTATAATGCTTCTGTACTCTCTGAATTATGCTCAGTGAACTGATGATGTAAGGTTTTAGGTAATATAATGATGTGAAACCGTATGTGAGCGTATGGACTGACTTCGAGTAGGTACTAGCTGAGAATTTCGGGCATGGCTTAGATTGGCAACTTGGGGAAATTCAAAGCATCCCCTATATGGTGATCTAGTCTACTCTGATCTAGATCTAAACCAATAGTTGATCGATGAAAGAATAGCAAATAATTCCTTTACTTTTGTTCTTTTTAAGTGCTGGGTCAGATGCATCGATGTAGAGGCAAATGTGCATGAAGGAAGTGGTTTTGTCGGCGAGGCTCAAATGTGAGTGTAACTTGCACCGAAATGTGCACATGATGTGACGAGCACGTAGAGCACAAAAAAACGAGCGACTTTCTTTTTTGGAGCACCCTCAAATTCTTCCTAGATCAAGAGATACGACTTGATCTAGGTGGAGGGGTAAAAGGAGTGCAAATGTGCTCAATGATGATGTGTCACTATGAGTCACATGCAGTGATGATGTGGCACTATGCCTAGCAAGAGGTGTGCCAGTGAAGCCCTGTGCTGAGGTGGCAGGAGTGGTCACATAAAGTGACTGTGGAGCACTGTGAGTGCCTATAGAGGTCAGTGCTAACTGGACAGCTGAGGTGGCACTGTTGATGATGTCAACAAATTATGTGGCAATGATGACGTGGCACTAATGATGTGGCAAGATGATGTGTCCTAAGGATGTGGCAGTGGTGACATGGGTATGCTAATGTGGCATAGGTGACATGGATTACTGACGTATCTAGATGATATGACAGATGACGTGTTTGTGCTGATGTGGCACAGGTGACGTGGCTGATGATGTGGTTGATAAGGTAAGGGTGCTGACGTGGCAACCTCACGGGACTATTGATGTGTTAGTTTGGATAAGGTGCCACGTGTCGATAAATAGACCACACTGCATTGTGGTGACCCAATCGGGGTTATCTGATCAGGTTAGATTGACTAGGCTATGCTGACCAACCTTAAGCAGAGAAGGTTGTGTAACCTCAGGGATAAGACGAAGGCCACGTGTCATTGCTGGTGACCAAGTCCCAAGGGTGAGGTTACCCTTGGGATAAGCTGTGTGGACTGCCACATGGTGCGAGGAGGGAAGCCAAATTTGGATGGAATCTTGAGAGATTCCGTCTATCGTAGAGTCATCGGGATGGCTTGGAGCCCATAGGTGTTGTGGGCTGGCATTGTAAGCAGAAGCTTGGCGCTTCGCCCTACTGCAGGTAAGAATCAGATGTGAGGCTTGGGAGGCAGACACGTTGAGCTCGTTAGCTGAGCGTTTGTCTAGCCGATCGCGTATAGAGAAGTTATGGAGAAGGAGCCGATGCTACAGCAGTCGGGTGTTGCAGGTAGTGGAGTCTCGTGAGCTCGTTTCATGCAATCGTGCTACTGTGGGTTTGGAGCTATGCAATCTGTTTTGAAGCATTGAAGTAGAAGTTGGAATGGCTTCTCTGTCGCATGGAAAAGAACGGGGCGAGGCCTCTCCGGTTCAAAAGCGAGACCTGGGAGCTCAAACTGGGAGAGTCGCCTTTTTTGAAGCAGCTCTTCCTCGGTGTGTAATCAGACATGACACTGGTGATCGGAGATCCAATCCCTGTGAGGCTGTTCGCCTTTGCTCTAGAACTGTGTGGGCTCTTGCTTATTGCTTGCTTGCCCTTGCTATTGAAGCCTTTTCTCAGATGCGTTGAGTCGAGTGATTACCTAGGTAGCAGGCCGACTTTGTAGAGGCTCGATGAGAGGCTCGTAGAGGGTAGTAGAGCTAGAGCAAAGCCTTGGCTAGATTGTTGTAGCTCGTAGGTGCACAATTGCTCTCTCAAAATCTCTAAAACAAATAACAAAGCTCGCTGAGACAGTTTCTCTCACAATGATATCAAATGGATGGATATCTATGACAAAAATCTCTCTCTCTCTCTCGCAAGAAGCTCTCAAAGAACTCACTAAGTCTCTCAAAGAAGATCGCTCCCTCAAATCTCTCACAAACAATGAATCTCTCAATGAAATAATGAATCAAATGGAAGGAGATTAACGGAAATCTCTCATGGACGGAAATTCCTCTCAGATGGATGGAAATTTCTCTGAATGGAAGTGAAGGGAAGGATCTCACAATCACTTAAGAGAACTCTCAATCTCACAATCTCTCTCGCACTCTCAAGAATCGCAATGCCTCAGCAAAAGGCAAGGGAGCTCTGATACCATGACAAAATATGAAGAGGGGAGAGGAGAAGAGTGGAGATGAGGAGAGAGGGCACAGCTAGAAGCACACCACAAATGACTAACTGTACACTAGATTTAGTTGAAAAAATAGAATATATACAAACCCTTTTAGGGCTAGGGTTAGGGTTAGGGGATCTAACCCTTTCCTTTATAGCACTCTATAAGGTTAGTGCTATGCACATATGATCACGTGATGGTGCTATGCACAATGATCACATGATGTTGAGCGTGAACTCGTGAAACTCTCAACATCACACTATAGAGAAAAGGTAGCATACTTCAAGAATACAAGGCATGGGGGTGGTATCGCACAAAGCAATGCACTACATGAAATGTTTGACTGGTTTTATAGATGTCTAGAGGCCAGGACTCTCAAGCGCAATAAGGTAGAGGTCTCAAGTCTCGCAAAAGCGGTTCAACATGTCAAGAAGACAAGGAGATGTGCTGCTTGGAAGTCCTCAATAGGTAGCCAAGGGGTTGCGCTTTGGTTGCAACATAGAGTCAAACAAGGGAGGCATTGGGTCCTAAGAGAACCCCAAATGTAAAATGTTTGATGAATAAAGTTAACACTATTTTGAGTCAATTATAGATTCCAAAATTCACAAATTTGTTTGGAAATTGCATAATTGCCCTAGAATTGCATGTGTAACATGGTAGGGTGGAGGGGTGGGTGGGTTGGGAGGGAGGCTAGTGAAGATTAAGCATTACCAAACTGGCAACAAAAGACCGGGGGGGAGGAAGTGCACTCAAAAAACCCTAATTTAAAAGGGCCTATAAATAAAAACCCTAAAGTGCTTTAAAAATACTATATAAAGCACTTTAAAACCCTAAAATCCCTCATTCCTTTGGCACGAGTCAAAGAAACTGCTAGACCCACTGGACACCATTTAGACACTACCCGCTCTCCTCCTCACAACTCCATGGCCTCCGAACATACTACAAGCCCCAGTGGCCAAGAGGGCAATGATCAGTAGGGATCTGAAGGCGGTTCTCATCATCAAGAGTC
Source organism: Dipteris shenzhenensis (assembly GCF_047967505.1). Taxonomy (NCBI): domain Eukaryota; kingdom Viridiplantae; phylum Streptophyta; class Polypodiopsida; order Gleicheniales; family Dipteridaceae; genus Dipteris; species Dipteris shenzhenensis. The sequence goes on along the minus strand of NC_141605.1, from coordinate 47,887,750 downwards.
CCAGCGATGCAAGTCCCCACCATCCGACTCTCATAGGGGATTCCAGGGATCTCAGCACCATGAGGAATCCCAACACGATGAAGGATCTAAGCACGATCAAGGGTCCTCTCAGTCCTTCCACACAACTAACCGTGGAAGATAAATATTTGCACTATAATGGTCATTTCTGAGCAATCCAGTAAGAATCTCACCGTGCGACAGAAGGCAAATGTGTTATGCATCGTGCGAGAAGCCCAAAAATGGTAAAACCCGCTATGACACATATAAACTATTATGCATTGCCACAATAGTAATATTTCCCAAATGTGCAAGTTCTTCTGCTTGGACTCTCTACACCTCGCTTGCTTGCATAGCCAATGTTTAAGAATGGTTCAATCGATTGTAATAACCGAGCAATCCAGCATGTCCCTTGCCAACAAACCGAACAACATCATCCACTGTATGAAAAGGAGGACTCTTTTGGGTGGTAGGCTCTAAAGGATACAAGTTTCCATCCACCCAAAGGTCAAGATGCTTCTTCCCTTGCAATCGAAGACTGTGGAGCACACTTTGAGGAGTTCCACTATATCCCAAAGAGCGTGTGCTTGCATATTCTGCCTCTAGTTGTAGGCTTGTGATCTGAAAGAGTGAGAGAGGAGAAGGTTTTTTGCTTGACTTCCAAAGCTTGATCTACCAAAGATTGAGCAATATAAACTCTGTCTAGCCTAGCTTCTCTTCTTAGATCACCTATCTATCTATTGCATCAAGTGTATATGCTAGGTGAACCTTCTATGTCAATAACTTGAAGGTGTTCTTTGAGGTCTTCCCAAATTTGAAGTTCAAGGCCTCTAAGTATAGAACCTTTTTGTTACCACCTGTCCTTTAAGCTCTCAACCATATTAAAATCCCACAGTCACTGCCCAAGTTCATCATTGCATTCCATGTGGCTCTTCTGTCCATTGATCCAGTTGGGGCACATACTGAAACTACAATAAAAGAAATCATTTTCAACTTACATTCTAGAGCCAACCATCTATGCTTTATCCTAATGGCAGTTAAGAACACAGTCTTTGTAGTGGGATAGTATTCCAATTGCAGTGCCTCCTTTGCCTTCATCATGATCTGTGTAAAACATACCCTTCTGTTTATCAATACTTTTGAGTCTATTTTCCAAAGTATCATTGGTGACTTTAACTTCTTGCAAGACAAGAAAAGTTGAAGAAAGAGAGTTTCCTCTCAGCCAATTGGCTAACTCTTGACCTCTTCATGGGTCAGTCAATCCACAAACATTAAGTGTGAGGAATGAGTAAGGGTTACTTACCATTCTTACTTTTTCCCTTTTTTGCCTTGGGGGCAGGGTTTTTGGGGGGGGGCACTCTGGCCTTTGACTTGAGAGATTCTTCTCTTATTCTGAACAATGGCTTGAGGTTTAACAGGGTCTTCAATAGCCTTTTCCTATTTTTGAGCCAGAGGGAGTTCTTCCTCTGATTCCCATACTTATTGGTTGACATCCTCTTCAAACTCCTTGGACCATCCAAGTTTAACCTCAACCTCTTCCATCTTAGCATCCTGAATCCATTGCTCAGTTTCTTGATCTATTAGTGCCTCATATGCATTGTTTGTCGCCAAGGGAAATGTGACTATGTCCTTTACTGTGTGAACCTTAGGAATCTTCTCCTCCTCTGCCCCCTTGTCTAAAACATTGCTAGTTACTATTTCTGCACTCTTCTCTTGAGTTTGACTTTTCTATTTGCCTTTAACAGTCCACTTGATCTTGGGGGGTTGGATGGCCTATTGTTGAGTTTGTTCCTGAGGTTGCTTAGGCATGTTTCTTTTCAAGGGACAACTTTTCACTATATGGATTGACAACCCACACAAAAAACATGAATTAGGAAGGTCCTTGTAAACCAAAGGCTATTCCATGAAGACACTCCCATTCCTATTAACAATTACCAGGGTATCTAAGAGTTCTTCAACAACATCCAACCTGACACAAACTTGAGGGTGTCCTCTGGGATTAATAAACTATTCTTTCTCTACATCAATGACCTGCCCTAAGCTTCTACAAAGGTTGGGAGCTTGATTTACCAAAGAAAAAGGAAGGTCAAGGAGTTCAACCCACATAGGAACAAATGTAGATCTAGGTTTGTTAGGGTTGAAATTATGAGTACAAAACTCTAAGGCATGTGATGAAAGCCAATCAATGGATTGCTCTAATTTATCCTCGTCTAGGAAAGTAGCCACTTTACCTTTAGCAACTGGTTTCTCCTCATCTTTAGATTGGTAATCCTCTTGCTAATGTGGTCGTGGATCCTCTGGTGCATTCCCTTTAGTTTGATTTATGTTGTCTCCTGGCTTGGGCCCTCCATCTGTGCCATCACTGGTGGTACCTGTGGGGGAGGTTGTTCTTCTCCCTAGGTGGCTATCTGTTCTATGTCCACTTGTTGGGTTAGTGTCAGCACTCTTGGTGGGCGGCTACATGTTCTTTTCTTCCTAGCTCAAAATCCTCCCCTCCCTTGAAGCACCTGCATCATTGAAGCCTGACTTTCGACCAATGGTTGTGGCCTCTCTGGGCTTTCCTGATGTGCCCCAGGTATCTCCATTTGAGGTTCGTTGTTGGGAGGAGTTGCTTCTCTCGTTTATTTCTCCTTGTCCACTGTTACTGGTAGAGCCAAAAGAACGACACGTGAACGAGGGAGTGAAAAGGCCTCCTCTGAATTTCTGGGCAACGCCCATGTAAGAGGCCCTTGTTGTCAGCTTGGGAGGTTAACTGCCAAAATCTGACAACTGGGGTAGTAGAGTTCTCATTCCTCGTGGTCCATACTCCTTCAAGGTAGAGTTGTTTGTATTGCTCAATGGTGGAAAGTGGACAGAAGTGAACCAAGATATATCAACGTCATCATTTGGATTCCAGAAGTCGTTTTCATGATGATTGTCCATAGAGAATCCATGCATGAAGGAAGAGGTCACATCATGTGTATGGTCAGTGAAGGTTGGAGATGGATTTGAAGGGGGATCCTTTCCTCCAATATCAGTCCCTCATACTAAAGATAGATGTTTTAAAAAGATGGCCAAAGAAGAAGCAAACGAGCATGTGAATCTTGTGGCAACAGAAGATGGCAAGAAAGAAGATAGCCTTCTACCACAAATGAGAAGAAGATTTGTCTAATGCATACTAAAAGCTATCTAATCATGATACCTTAGCCTACAAATAGAAGGCTCCTTGCACTGGCAAAATCAATGAACTTCAATGAGGCTCCACTCATGCGACATCACTGATGTTGTATGTGTCAGTGAGATTCAATGTGACATTACAACTGATGACATTACTTGTGATGTGTGTGTGTGCATGTATGTGTGTGTGAGTGTGTTACCTCTACTATTTCAATGAATCTAAATCTCCATTACTCAACATTCTTAGTCATAGTTTCGAAAGGCCCCTGGTAGCCATTGCTTCATCATGACTATAATTACATTTATGTTCATGCTTAAGGGTGTAGCAAAGAGGATCATTGAGCCAAAAGAATTCTATCTAATTACTCCAGCTGCATTCCTAATCAAGAATCCAAGAGAGTAATTTCTAGCTACATCTCTAATTGAGAATCCAAGAGAATAACTCCTTATCCATTTCTGCAATGTTCAAAACCATAACATAGTTTCTAAATTCAACAAGTTACAAGGTAGTTCAATTTTCAGTTCTCATTACTGACAGATACATTTCTGTAAGTGTGCATGATAGGGTCGAGAGTATTATATCTCCCATCCTAAGTCTCCGAAGTGTATCCTTCAAGGTTGCTTACATCCTTCTTTGCAATATCATGCCCAAGACTCTACTTGCAAATCCGATGGAGAGGTGTGTCGTCTCACCTGCATCTATCCACAAGCACAGCATGTTAGAACATGAATACAATGCACTGTGGGACTGCAAGCTTCAATGCCGGCACACAGTTGTTATCCATGTCACTCTATCTGACTAGCAATATCCAATCTTGGCATTCTAGTATTCGAAAAAGATCGGAGGTTAGCATTTAAAGAGTTAAAGAAATGCTTTAAAAATGTTAAAGTCATTCTCAAGGGAATATATGGAATAATCACAGGTCCTATTGTCCTTTATTTTCAATTCTTATCCAATCATAATGTTGAATCAGCTTAGACCTGCAAACAAGAACCCTGAAAAAATGATGCATAGAAACCTGCATATAGAACACAAGGGTAAAATTTGTCTTGACTCAGCTCATATCCAAGACAATTCTATGTTTCACTGACTAATCATATCCATGAAGTTCTAAAGGGAAGCCTAATGGTAGATGAATCCCAATGGGCTAAATGAAACCCCACAAGCATGGGATCAAGTCAAGATTAGCATTAATCAAATCTTGGGATTCTCATCAGTGTTCCCCAAAAACATGCAAAGCCTTACAATGAAACTGCAAAGTTTTTAGGTTTCACCTGACTTTTTTCTATTTACAGGTTTGTGGAAATTGTTCTTGTAAGTGTTTCATAGGTATTTGACTTGGAGATTAAGAATCCAAATTTTATGGCTTTTCATTCATAAAACATGCATGTTTTTTAGTCCACTAGAATATAAAATCGAGGTTTTTAAAGTGTGCATGCTTTTCATATATAAAAATGTTTAATTTATATAGCTTTAGATATATGGGTTTTAGTTGGATGAATTATGGTTTGTGGAGGAGGATCTAGATATCCTTATCTCCCTTCTAACCTATAAGCCGTTGCCACGTTTGGCTTAGTCTTCTAACAACAGGATTTGCCCTCTTTCATTAGTATGCTTACTTCTCCCTTCATTGGTTTTTCCCTCCTTTGCATACCAGCTCGTTGGCTTCTCCCTCCTTCGCGTACCAGCTCATGTCTCAGCCTTCGCATACAACACAATCCCCAGCTCTGAGGTAAGATTTCAACTTCCTCTCCTCTTCGCTCCATCTTTAGTAGCTCCTCTTCTCTTCAAGGCAGTAAGGCCCCTTCACTCCTCTTCTCTTCAAGGCAGTAAGGGCTGCAGTTGATGGGGGACGTCCTGCAGTAGATGAGCAATCTTCTCCCACCAGCCACCACAGTTTAGTCACGATCAACACAGCTTCCTATGCTGTCTAGCTCGCTTTGGTCTTTCGAAACGATTAATTTATAATGCAGAAAACTCTCAATCACAAAAGAAGAGATTCGCCATGTACAACGTTTCCAACTCCTGCAAATGATGTCCGTCGCTGGGCAGCCACTCGAGCGGCTCTGCGTTCCTTTTCCTGTCTGTCATTGTTGGGGCTATGCACATAAGCAATAGGGGTGAAAGTTCTTTCTTTGAGGATAGCCTTTTTCTTGCTAGCCTTCATCGCTACTACTGATTAGTGAGAAACAGGTAGAGACAATGTTACTGTAAAAGGACCTTAACAACGCTTCTGCAGCAAGATTGAATCAAGCCAGCCGAAAGAAGTATGAAAGAGGAACTTGCTACAGAAGACGGGGGACAACCGAATCACAAAAATGAAGAACCCAAAGATAGTAGCGACTCCTTCGATAGCGACAACACAGAGCATGATGAAAATGCCTACGCTATCAACGAGGCGAAAAAGGAGGATGCGGGTCCTGACGTTGGACATCTTTGCTCGAAATCAGTGTTCCCCAAAAATATTTTTGGTTGCGTAATGAGAAACCTGATATCTCAAAACTTACAAGTCTTTGAATCAACCTAGCAATCAGAAACCTGAGATATTATAATTCAGCCTTGTGAAAAGGGAAATTTGAGCACTTCAGCACATTTGAATTTTATCCTGTGTCATCATGGCCTTAGAAAACTTTCAAACATATTTCCAAAAATTTAACAAATCTTAAACTTATATTATACAACTACTCTAAACAATTTTATAATCATATATTGAAAGTTTACAAGGGAACACTGCTAATACATTCATGAAAATATAACGGTACTTTATTCATGACAAGATGTGGATATATCTTCATGAAAAAGCAAGAAACAGCTTCAAGGAGTCATGCTACACTATCATTTCACTCACTGAAAAAGCAAGAAACAGCTCAAGGAGTCATGATACATTATCATTCTAATTCACTGTATGCATGTCTGCATGTTTTGGCTGCATTCCGCCATAATTGTATAGCCGGCACAAAATCAAACTCTGCTAAAGGTGGTCCTTCGATTGAAATCCGCATAAGTGAATCCAAGTTCTTGGTTTCCAATCTATTTCTCAGCTTGTTCTTGATGATGTTCTGAATACTGAAGCCCCTTTCACAAATAGCTGTGCTGCTGCACTGCAACAAGGCAATTTCTGCAACTCGAAGAAGCATAGGATACTTATCACGGAGCACTTCTTTTTCTACTAATAAAGCACCATGCATCTTTCAACACTTTTCCTCTCCAATCTGATGCTGCTTGTATCTTAAAAATATGATATTCCCTCTTCAATGCTCTATCATCAATCAAGCATCCTACATGTGTACCATCCACTAACATTGCATCATTTCCAAACTGTTGTGCCAACACTCCCAGCTCATCTCCTCCATAACTTTTAAGCTCTTGAGTTGAAGGAAATGTGGAAGGTGCAAGGATTTTGAAGCTCTCCAACACATGATTTTCAGAAAACCTAGATCGCAAGTTTCTTTTCACTTCATTACAAAAAGCACTTTGAAACTCAAGAGCTTCAGCAAGATCACTACCAATAACACATCTATCAATTCTTACCCCATAGTACATGTCCCCTTTTAAAGCCCTACGCATGGAATATAACCATCCATCTTGGCCACCAAACGAAGGAATAGAAGGAAATCCATAACCATCATGCCCTTGCATATTGATGTTGATGTCTTGAGGCCCCATAAATTCCATATCTAGCATAGTGATGGTGGAAGCCACTAAACTAGGAATAGTTGTAACATCCACATAATACTTCTGAAAGGCATATGACAAGCTTGCAAGATGATCCATCACGTCACCCAAAAAATGCAACATGTACATGAACTTAAAGTTTGCAACCAATTTAAACACTCTTGTATTCTCCTCTTGTAAGCATACCAAAAGCGGCTCATACATTTCACAAATCTTGGAAATTACCTTAAATCTACTCAACCATCTCATCTTGTGTATCTTTTCCATCCTCAAGCTTGGACAATTAAGATGATTAGCCAACTCTGCCAATCTAGATGACCTTTTAGAGCTTTTCTTGAAAATTCCAGCAACTTCATTCAACACACAATCCACATGTTGTGCATCAGAATTTTGTTTAAAAGTGTCAGAAACACATAAGTGAGTTCGGTGTGCCACACAATGTATCGATGTCATGAAAGGACTCCTTCTCTTCAACAATGTAGCCAATCCATTTGTAGAACCAATCATTACAGATGCACCATCAGACCCAAAGCTGACCATTTTTCTCTCATCTATACCATATTCTCTAAAGAATTTTATGATTGCAGTTTCGAAGCCCCTAGCTGTCCTATCATGTATTTCAAGCAAACCTAAGAAAGAAACCCGAGGCTCATGATCGTAGATGTAAGTGGCATACACAATGAGATGCTCCATGATTGAAATATCCGTAGACTCATCAACTAAGAGACCAAAAAAAGGTGATTTGTTCAGCCTCTCTATTGTTGTGTGCAAGATAGACTCACTAATATAAGTGGCAAATGTTGCTGCTGCCTTTTCATTACGATATAACTCTCGGGGCACTAATACACTTCCACACATATGCAATAAATCCAAAATTGCAGGAAATTTCAGAAATGCCATATCTTCCTTCGCAACATGATAAGAAGCTCGAAATAAATTCAAAATTCCAGCATCAACATCCCCTAATTGCCGTTGGATACCTTCATGGAGGGATTTTTTCCCATAGTTTTGTGAGTATGATGCCCACTTGTGCTGTTTTGAAGCGGCATGACATCGTATCGCACTAAGCTGAATATTCACTGATCCAATAGTGCCAAATTCACTACGACATTTTCTCATTTTTTGGCATGTTGTACAAAAAATACGCCCAAGCTTTTTGTCAAAGAATGCCCATTCAAAAGAAATAGCCCGAGAATCATTCCAAGCCAAACAAGCATTTTTAATTCTTAAGACATCATTTTCTTCACCCGGTCCTGGTATCTCTTCTAGATCTGAGTCACATGTCACATGAGATGATGATGCTACATTAGACAAGGATTTTCTCACACTCTTTCTTTTCACGAGAGGGATCAATCTGGTCATTCCAGGAAAAGCAAAAAGAGTTGTTTGTCTTTGAGTCATGGTTGGGCGTAAATCTGTAAAATATTGCAGCGCAATGACTACTTAGATGCTTGCAAAATTCAAGTCAAACAACAAGCAGCTGAAAGTTGAATCAATAATTCTACATTTATTATTTAGCATAAAGTTCATGCAGGTCAAAGAATAGATTCAAGCTCTCGAAAAAAAACAAATGCAACAATTAGGTTGCAATCATATGAGGTAAAAAGGAAGCAAAGATGGCCTAAGAAAACAACAGACTTGATACTGAGAAAAAAACATCATAATAAGTACAAAAAACTTGCTGGCACCTGACTAGAACCCCGGTTGAAGCTTCACGAGAAAGAAGGAGCTGCCCCAAAGCAACCGTCACTGCACAAATGAAAGACAACACATAAGAAACCCCCTTTTAGAGACAATGAAGCATGGCTTGAAAAATGCAACATGTATAGGTGTGTGCTAGACGCTTTTGCAATTAAAGAGTGATTAGGGTCTTGAATCTGTGGCAGTGATATAGTTCTCTTGATCTAGTGATTAGGGTCTTGAATCTGTGGCAGTGATATCCGTGCAGGAGATGTTTGCGTTTGGGCATTGATATGTTTGATGAAATCAATAGCATTGAAACCGAACAAGCTTAAATCGTGCTTGTCATCTTTGGCATTCTGACATTTTTGATCGCTTGCAATTTTTGCTCTGATTGCGGCTTTGAAATGCTTGCAAAACCATCATTCGCATTTTGAAATGAGGATTACAGATTTCCAACTTCTGATCACCTCGCAACGATGAAGGCTGGCAAGAAAAAGGCTATCCTCAAAGAAAGAACTCTTCCAAGGTTCTCCATGTGAGATTGTAGCTTAAATCATGATGCTTATCGGATACCAACCCAACAGAAAGTCCCACCAGGCGCTCTTTGTAAGAGCAATACTTCTACCAATCCTGTGTGAATAGTGAAGCTCGAGTTACCAATGCAGCTGGCAAACCCTTGAATCTGGGATAGAACAGTCCAGCCCTCATTTCAGAAGTACCATCCCAGCCATAACTCCCAGTACTATCCCAAGTCTCACCATATCCAAGCAGATTCTTCCACTTGATAGAGCCTTCACACGTCCAGCTTCTGGTCTATAAATGCCAGACGAGAACATAGTCAACAAAATGGTGCAAGACAGCTGAACCATCTAAGCAGTTCTAAACAGGAAACATCATGACACTGCATTTACACCATTACATATAAAGCTTCTCATGACTGCAAAGTTCGAGCGTATGCAACATCAGACACAAGGCATATGATCACCAGAGATTCATGCTAGAAAGTGGGTCTAGCCTCAATATTCCTAAGAGGCTCCTTAAGTTTATGGGTTTTTCATATAGGGATATAGGATTCCTGATCAAGCAGAATAAAATTTTAACCAAAATCAAACAAGACTTTACACGAAATTGCAACCACCCACCTATAGCTTAGAAAACACCCCCAAGTCACTAGAATACGGTCTCTTTGCCTCCTCGACCTCCACAATCACATTAGCTCTTCCTGGAAGCTCCACGGGACCAACTTCAAGGGAAATAATGCACTTTTCAAATATACCCATGCTTTCTAGGTGGGCATTCACTCGAGCTACTTCCTGAAGGAGCTCCTGCGTCGTTTGCACAGAAAAAGGCTATCCTCAAAGAAAGAACTTTCAGCCCTATTGCTTATGTGCTTAGCCCCAACAATGACAGACAGGAAAAGGAATGAGCCAGAGCCGCTCGAGTGGCTGCCCAGCGACGGACATCATTTGCAGGAGTTGGAAACGTTGTACATGGCGAATCTCTTCTTTTGCGATTGAGAGTTTTCTGCATTATAAATTAATCGTTTCAAAAGACCAAAGCGAGCTAGACAGCATAGGAAGTTGTGTTGATCATGACTAAACTGTGGTGGCTGGTGGGAGAAGATTGCTCATCTACTGCAGGACGTCCCCCATCAACTGCAGCCCTTACTTCCTTGAAGAGAAGAGAAGTGAAGGGGCCTTACTGCCTTGAAGAGAAGAGGAGCTACTAAAGATGGAGCGAAGAGGAGAGGAAGTTGAAATCTTACCTCAGAGCTGGGGATTGTGTTGTATGCGAAGGCTGAGACACGAGCCGGTACGCGAAGGAGGGAGAAGCCAACGAGCTGGTATGCAAAGGAGGGAAAAGCCAATGAAGGGAGAAGTGAGCATACTAATGAAAGAGGGCAAATCCTGTTGTTAGAAGACTAAGCCAAACGTGGCAATGCCTTATAGGTTAGAAGGGAGATAGATCCTCCTCTACAAACCATAATTCATCCAACTAAAACCCATATATCTAAAGCTATATAAATTAAACATTTTTATATATGAAAAGCATGCACACTTTAAAAACCTTGATTTTATATTCTAGTGGACTAAAAAACACGCATGTTTTATGAATGAAAAGCCATAAAATTTGGATTCTTAATCTTCCAAGTCAAATACCTATGAAACACTTACAAGAACAATTTCCACAAACCTGCAAATAGAAAAAAGTCAAGGGAAACCTAAAACTTTGCAGTTTCATTGTAATGGGTGGGCCGGCGCGATGGTGGGAACCCACCCCAAGGAGCAAGATGAGTTTAAAGGAGGTGCCAAGTAAGCAGGTGCCACGTAAGCAGGTGCCAAGTAAGCAGGTGCCACGTAAGGTGAATGTGATCCGACTTGGCACTATGTCCGATAAGAAAACTTCAATTCTTCATTTGCACCGCTTTTCGTATCAAAGCCGCATTTCACTCCCTGGTACGTCCTTCTTTCCCATTTTTCTGCTGCTCGTCTCATCCTTGTGATCCATCTTCTCAGAATTCCATGCTCTCTCTCTGTTTCATCGAGTCTTTTCTCTTAAACTTGTCAAATTTACGGCATTTTTGAGCTATCCACTTCGCACAAGTCCGTCGGTTTGAGGCTTTCTTTTCTATTTCGATTCGATAATCTTTTGCTGGAATTCTTTGCGGTGTCCTTCCGTTTTCGTAACGTCCGATTTTGTCGGCTCAGTCCTCTTAAGTACACGTTCGTTCTCGGTTTTCTGCTTTCATTCGGTTCATGAAAATTATGTAAAGACCGTGTTTGCTCTTCCAGAAGTGCGTTATTGAATGCGCATAGATGTCTTTTGTTATGATTGAGCCGGTCCATGGAGGAGCCTCTAATTGCAAAAATGCGCGACAATTGACAATACATTTCTCCTTCTTTTTCCAAAACTTCGGAACAATTTCCAGATTTTTGCGTATAGCATTTAACTGTTCAAACTATTTTGTGCTGGTAAGGAATACTTATAGAATAGGTTCTCTTTTCGCTTTTAAGCAGTTTTCGTGATCGCAGATACGCGATCTATTTCAGATATCCTAAGGAACTCGATGGCTCATTTCGCAAGCGTGGAGAAAACGGAAGGTGATGCTAAAAGTCTGCTCAAGGTTGAGAAGCGGCCAGATGGTATAGCTATAATCACAGTAAATAGACCACAAGCATTGAACGCCCTAACGAGGGGCATGTTCATAGACTTGGCAAGCAATTTCAAGTCACTAGGCCGGGATGCAGACGTTCAAGTCATTATTCTCACTGGCGCAGGCCGAGCCTTCTGTTCTGGAGTGGTCTCTTCTTATCCTTCTCTCTCTCCCTCTTACTTTTGAAATCCCGTTCACCTCACCCTCCCTCCCCTCCAACGCTTTCGCCCTTTTCCCATGAGCTCCTAATGCACACCACTTTTGACGGGAAATAAAAGTGCAGTTTGATTTAAGTTGGTGTAGCACTAATGCAATCAAGTTGTATTCTTTGACATGATATGGATCGAACGAAGCTGTAGCCGCTGTCAAATGTGATTTGTTAAATAATAGAATCCAAGGTTATCTCCACTTTAGAAATTATGGAATGAATATCATTATATCAACTCCTAAGGGGGAAATATGTTACCTTTAATTATGCGTCACGATAATTGGCAGTTTTTCCTCTTATTGGAGGAAATAGGAGTGATCCATGAAGCTATTTCAGCTCTGTGCTGCAGGCTACCTGCCACTCTGGTTAGATCTCCTCAATGTTTTGTAAGCTCAATACTATGTTAAAAATGCACCTACCATGAAATCAATTGGCTGACTATTGGCGTTAGTAACTTTAGAGCTTTAATATCAACAGTCAATACAAGAATGATGAATGATTATTGAGACTCCATGATAGTTCAGGAGACTACCCTCCCCCAACCCAACATTATACCATCTGTTGGTGGACACTGAGGAGTCTGAGGCTGTCCAGAAAGGTTAGAAAGTTTTTTGGGCAACATACTTTAGACTGACGAGCTGAAGTATGTTTCTCACTGCCAAGGATGCCAGAAAGTGGAAGTTCCTTAGGGGGAAGCAGCATGGTTTACTCCAGTCCTTGAGTAGCCTTTTAGGCAGATAAGTATTGATTTTGTCATGCTAGCCAGTGGTCACAAGGACCAGGTGATAGGTTCAGCAACTTGGTCTTGGTAAAGACACACTTGAGGCCCAGGGGCACAGCCAGGCTCTGTTCATCAGATATTGGTACGCTATGGTAGGTTCACCAATATGTTTTGGAGAGGTCTCTTCAACAACTTCAGTGGATGGATGAGCCTTTAGAGCAGCTCCCAGCCTCAGACCAATGGTTAGATTGAGGTCTACAACCAGCTGAAATTTTAATGTCATGTCAGCCGGTAGTAGCAATACCTTTCATTGGTACAAGGGATTCTGAAAGCAGAAAAAGTTCTGGATTGTGGAGAGCCATGAGCAGATGTTGGAAAATGTCAAACAAAGGATTACCGACGCATAGGAGGTTTGCGAGACCCAAGCCAACAAGCACTGTAAAGATGTCTTGGTCTATTTAAGGAACATGAAGAAGCAGCCCAAGCAGATTTGGAAGAAGCATCTGCTGAGCCTCTCACATATTAGTTTCGGCCCTTTCCAATCATCCAAGTCCTCAACCCTGTCTCCAATGCACCCAATGTTCCATCGATTTTAGCTCAAGCCATATGTGGGACTAGCTTTAGCAGGAGTAAGATCCTCCATATATGCAATAAAGGAAACTGCATGTCATCGTAGCTCTTATCTTGCCTTTGAGAAATAAGGAAAGATCTCCTAATAGCATACATGGAGGCCTTTGACGTCATCTAGACTGTTTCAGCTTCAGCAAAATGGGATGTCACGGTCGCTCCCTGTGAGCTTCTGCTTGGCCTTAGGCTGGTCCATGGCAGCCACAACAGCACATCAGAGCCCATTTGCTGACATGCCATGCCAGATCGGTGTTTTAAGTATTCTGTCATGCCATGGATATAGCTGGAAGGTGGCAGCTATCATCTGTTTATCCCCTTGAAGGACTCTGTATGTTGAGCCTTGTTATGCAGATAAAGGCAGCACTCTTTTTTTCTAATATTACCCATAGAATAAAGAATCTGTTAATATTACCCATAGAATAAAGAATTTGTATCTTCCATGTCCTTCGTTGACACTTTCATTTTTGGAGCTTTAATTTAGCACCCATCTTTTCCACTCTTACCCATAGAAGAAAGAATTCATATCTTCCTTGTCCATTCTTCATTGGCACTTTCATTGTTGGGGCATATGTGTGTCTAATTGATGAAGCACGATCTTTTTCTTGGAAAGATTCTAAGTCTCCTGATTTTGAGCTACGATTGTGTTCTATTCATAGGATTTAGCTGCTGCACAAGATGTTTTCAAGGGAGACGTGAAAAACAAAGATGAAGATCCAGTGATTCAAATGGAAGCCTGCAGCAAGCCAATTATTGGTGCCATAAATGGATATGCTGTGACTGCGGGCTTTGAGATAGCTTTGGCTTGTGACCTCTTAATAGCAAGCACTGATGCAAAATTCATTGATACACATTGCAAGTAAGCTCTTGTTGGCAGATTTTCTATGCATTTTGGTCATTTTCAAATTCTCAAACAAAGAATGTGTGTTCTTAAGGATTGTAGATAACTTCTTATTGTCTTTACAAACGAAGAAGGCCTGAAGTAATTTTCATATTGTAGAGCTCTCCTTGGAACTGAAAGATGTCCTAATGGCAGTGTTGTAGTCTCTTGGACAATTGACAGGCCAGGCCAAAAATAAAGTGACAAGGAAACATGTCCCTGAGGCTTTGGGGATGTGCATTCCTGCATACCTGGCGTTCTAAATGCCATTGGCTGATGGAACACTTTCTTGACATTGTCAGGTCTGTTTCCACAGATTCAATAGTGTAATTTCATCAATGTGCAGGTCCACTCCATGGGAGCTTGGCACATGCTCATGTAGTAATGGTACGTCTGGGTCTTCATTAGTCATGATGGGTCTTGGTCACCATAGGGCATAGATTTCCTGAGAGACCCTTGAGATCTCCCAAAAGTCTCAATTTGTCTTCTGAAATTTAATAGTCCATTTTGAGCTGCTCAGGTGCCTTCAACCCATCTTGGTGCTAGTGTCACATAGCCATATACCATGGTCATGGTGGCGTTGACAGCTTTGGATAAATCTATCTTTATGTGCATACTCCAGGTTCATAGGCTTAGCAGGACAACACATATTGGGCCCACATAGCATTATGGGTTATTAGATCAAGACAATTTTTATGATACAACTTTAAGTATTGGCCAATGCAAAACATTATGTTTCAATCACATAATTTGCCCACTGTGAGTAGCTTGAGATGCCATCTTGAAATGTGGGTTGATGTTTTGAAGAATACAGTGGGTGAATCTTTTCTTTTTCATACTTTACATGCAAGGTTTTACATGCTCTTTCCCCCCCACCTTTTTCATCTAAAATCTGCAGGTTCGGAATTTTTCCATCCTGGGGTTTGTCACAAAAACTCCCACGCATTATTGGTGTGAACCGTGCACGTGAGCTTTCTTTCACTGCAAGGCCTCTTGATGCTGTTTCAGCAGAAAGGTGGGGATTGGTGACTAGAGTTGTCAAGCCAGCAGAGCTTATGGAAACTGCCATTGAAATTGCCAAACAAATTGCACAAAATCAACAAGACATGGTATTGAGATATAAGGCAGTCCTCAATGATGGGTTCAAGCTTCCTCTTGGTGATGGTGCGGCTTTAGAGAAGGTAGAACTCTGAGCCACTTTGCTTTCCTTCCAACTATTTGTGTCTAGAAGCTGAGTTGGCTTATGCTTTTGTCTCTCTTGTTTGAAACTTTCACCATGTGACAATAAGATAAATCTTCACGTGCACATGTTAGGTAATTTCCTTACATTTTATTGCTTTATACAAAAATAGGGAATATTATGAGTAAACTTGAATTTGTAACTGCCCAGATTAACACATTAGAGAGCAGCAAGCTGCAACTCTGCAAATCTGATGTTAAAATACTGACAAGTTTTTTAGTTTTAGCTCTTGACATAGTGCTCGCTCCATGTGAGGCTTGATGCTGCAGCTCCTTTTGCATTTTCTTTTTTGTGGTAATTTTGTTGGAAAATTTGTATGCAATAATTCTGTTCACCGAGACTCTTTTCCGTATAACATCACGAACCCAAAACCTCTAAGATAATCAACAATAAATAGCTCACAATATACTCTCTCAAATGTGAAATCAAAGGAGCCAAAGAGAGTCACAAATAGATTAAAGATTTTGGAACAACTTTAGAAGAACACGCTACTGTATTTCATGGTGGACAAAAGAAACACTTCACAAAACTTGTCACCGTGCTCATGCCGACTCGACTAAGGACGTACGACTCTGAGAGCAGCTGCTCTATGTCTGATACTAGAGAGCTAAGCCTAAGCTTATAGCTCATGACTTACAGGGTCATGACCTCGACAAAGAGAGAGGGTACGTCAACTTCTCATGGATTTATAGATCCATTGCATTACCGCCTCAGTCACTGCCACGATCAGCTATGAGCATCTTCTAAACCGCCATGCGTCACTAGACCAATCATCACAAGGCTCACTGCCATGTAGTCGACTAGCCCATGCACTGGTCAGACCACCTCATGAGCCAATCATACGCTTCTTGTTTGCATGGTCTAATCAACCAATGAGCTCCACGACAACCAGCCAGTCACAAGTGTCATCGAAACCTTACGGCAATATATGCTTCTCCAAGAGGATCACAACCAGCCAATCACAAGTGTCATCGAAACCTTAGGGCAATTTATGCTTCCCCAAGAGGATCACTCTTTAACAAATTTCACTAGAGTTAGGATTGCCTGAACTTTTCAGGTATGGGAGGACATCCTGTGCTAAATTTGAGAGGGTGTAGTTTCCATTTTCATGTTGGAAATGGCATTTTCCATTGCAAGCATTGGGTCTATTCTCATGTTTTTCCGGCAATTGAAGAAGCAGTGCAGCTTTATCACCAGAGTCACTGAAGACCTCATCAGAGGCGCACAGCAGAAGGAGAGAGCAGCCGAATAGGGAAACACTTTGTGGCCTCAGACCCAGCACTGGTGGGCAGCACCCTGCTGTCCACACAGTGTGGTTTGTGAGTGCACCATTTTGTAATACATTTTGGTAATTTCTTGGACATTCTTATGAAGTTATTGTTTGCCATATAATCTTGCTGTCTAGTTATTGGTTGCCATATAATCTTGCTGTCTACTCCAAGTCTGAGCATTGTTTATATTTACATGTATGTGTTCACATCTTGAGTAGGATCTAGAGCTCTCAGGTGATTCTCGTGGATGATTTATTTTTCACTGTGTGGTCTAACATGGTACCAGAAGCTAGGACTTGAGCTAGAAGTACATTTTTAGATATTACTTGTCACGATCTGTGACGTATTCCTTTCTCTATATCTAGACTTATGGATGGTTTGATGAATGGACACTTGTGGAAGGGTATGCCCTTTCGACGGGACACCTCCTATGAGGCACAACCCTTCACAAGAGACACTCTATTGAAGAGACACTCCTATTGTAATGTATCCTCTCATCAAAGGTTACACCCTTCACAAGGGGTACACACCTCTTCATGCACATACACTTTGGAGTACACTCCTTTTCATGTGTGACTCTTCACTCTTTATATAAGAGAGGCCCAATTGTATGGATGACACACTACAGATACACTACAGACACTCGAGCAATACAATTATTCCTTGTTCTCTGCTATTTCAGTCTCCTTTCTGTTTCTTAGCATATTTCTAAATATAGTAAATCTAGGATTTCTTTACAGTGGTATCAGAGCAAATTTCGCTCCTGCTTGTAGGAAATGCCCCCCACCTTCTAGCGCCTATCTGATACATCTCTTTCCGCTAGAAGGATATCCGTGCACATTGTGCATGGAAGAGATGGAGAGAATGAGCGTAAAAATTTTTAGCGCCAACCCTGCCTAAAGTCATCAATGGCCTCTCCATCTCCCACACATCACGAGTTGATGTGAATGGACACGACAAAAATCGTGTCTTTTCATGTGCTTGGGCTGTCCCAAAACCAAGGGACGCACCTTTTCCACCATCGGACACACCTTTTGATGAAGAGTTTTGACTCCTCGCCCAAGGGACACACCCCATTGTGGAAAAAAGGACACACCTCTTCATGTGGGGACACCCCTTTTAAAAACAGGGTCACACCCCTTCATGAAAAGGTACACCTATTCCAAGGGTCACACCCCTTCGAATAGGCACACCTTTTGAAACCAAGCACATTATAAAAAGGGTACCTAGAGGGGCTAAAAAGGAAAACCCAGCGCCATACCTTAGGTCTAACCCTAGACTACCTAAGGGTCAAATAAACCCACCCTTTAATTTTTTGGGCAACCACGCAACATAGGCAGCCACAAACGAAAAAAAGGGACGCTCCATCTTGACGCCCGTACGGATTTCGTCAAGCAGGCTCGCCTCCCTATGCAGCCCCCCCCCTCGCTGGTTTGCTGCCCTGCCCCCTCGCCGGTTTGCTGCCCTGCCCCTCGCCGGTTTGCTGCCCTGCCCTGCCCCTCGCCGGTTTGCTGTCCTGTCCCTCGCCGGTTTGCTGCCCTGGTTTCCTGCCAGTCCCTGCCAGCCTGCAGCGCTAGATCAGCGCCAGATTACCTGCCATTGCTGCCGTGCATCAGCCTTTGATAGCCCGCAGCCTGTTTCGCCAGTCCTCTATCGTGATCCAGCCTTGGTAGCCGCAGCCTGTTTCGCCATACGCAGCCTGCCCCCTCTTTTTTGCCACCTTACCTGCCCTTTTGCCCAGCAGCAGTTCTGCCCTCTATCGCGATTCGCCCTGTTGCTGACTTCCAATCCTGTCCAGCCAGGCCGACATCTGCTCCTCGCACCCCACAGGCACTTGTTCTCTGAAATCAACGCAAGGAATCTGCCTTTTCTGCATCCAGCCTCTGCCAACGCCGTTCTCTGCCTCGAAAGTCTTACCAGGCACCAATTTCTGGTTCACACAGCCACGTGGACTTGCAAAGACAGCAACATTGGACCTCTGGACAAAGATCTGCAGGCCTTCTCTACACAACTAATTGGCAGATTAAATCAATGCCAGGTGGATTCTTTCCAGTCTACTTCTAAGGATTCTCTTGTCATTATCAAATTACAGCAAATGAAAGACGCTTCCTTAAAGCACGGAAACCCTGGTAATTCACTTGTCCCTTCAAGGACACCTCAGGCATCATCTACCGCACAATATCGTGTTCAGATTGCACAACCAGCCCATTTCGGAGCTATTGCATCGTGGGTCTTCTGTGTCACGTGCCCTCCTAGTGATTTGGACCACATCCTATACCTTCTGCGTGAGGCACCTCAGTTACATTACTTCCTCAGCACAGTCCAGGTTGTGTTCCACGAGACACGAAGATACCCAGAACCCGATATTCCTCACGAGTTTGCTGTCCATCTTTGGAGAGATTTTTACCCCTCAGCTTCAGCATCTCCAGGGTACTCTCCACCTCCTTCAGCTCCCAGATATCCTCCTATACAGGTTGTACCTTCCCCAAGACAGTATTTACACTCTGAAGGCACTCCTTCTCCTGGATATCCTCCACTTCCGACAGCAGCTCCCTATCCCTTCTCAGATCCGTGGACTCTGCAACCTACTCCTGTACTCTCATGAGCAGTAACACCCCATTCGGCATCACCAGTGTTACCTCAGATAGGACCTCCTTTACTAGATTTCCACGGGTGGTTCCATCCTACCTCGCCTGCCCCCTCCAACATGAGCAACCTCAGGGAGCAACCCGAATCTTCTTCCAGGAATGGTACAAACTAGAGCGCAGGTTCGTGTTTTTCTCACGGGGACCTCAGATATGTCGCAACGCTCGCGTGCAGCCTCTCCAGAGATCAGCGACTCAAGTCCAAAAAAGACCCTTGAAGTCAACATACAAGGCGAAACACTACTGCAACTTCAAATTTTCCAGCTTCAGGACAGCATCTCCGACTTGGTCCAGAAAGTCCAACAACTCCTAGATTCTCGCAGTACCACACATACAGAGGATGACGTGACGCAACCAGACGACTATGTGGACTCATTCCCACCAGAGGTAGAAAACACTGAACTCCGTGCCCTCTACCGTTTACTCCAAGCTTCCAAAACTAAAAGACTTGACATTAAACTTCCAGAAGCCTACACTGGTCAACTAAATCGCCGAACAGTTGACCACTGGCTCACAAAATTGCGCATGTACTTTGATACTGTTGACCTCTCTGAAGGCAAAAAGATTGCCTTGGCAGCCTCCCTCCTTAAGGATACAGCTTTTCTTTGGTGGCAAAGACGCTTAAAGAACGGCAAAAGTGTGTTAATATGGAAACGTTTTAAACACGCGCTCCGTAAGCAGTTCATACCTGCCAATGCGGACTTCCAAGCACGTTCAAAACTCCGACAGTTGGAGCAAAACAGGCTCCTTGTCTTCCTACATCTCTCAGTTCACCACATTGGTGCTGGAGATTGATGGTTTAACTGAGGATGATCGCCTTCATGCTTTCATCTCAGGCCTAAATCCCTCGTTACGCATTGATGTCCTTAAAGCAAACATCACCACCACAGCTGGCGCTATTGCTTACGTAGAGCGCATTACAGATTTCCAAAACGCAGGGAAGCAGAGTGCTAATCGAACACAGAACTCTACTATGGCCAAAGGTGCTCGCCCTCAAGATAACCCCAGGTTTAGAAAAAACTCGGGTAATCAAGGTCAGCGACAGTCTTAAGATCTCCAGAAGTCTCAGAAATCATATGCTGGATTCCAACAGAAGCACTCCTTCAAGGATCGCGCCTCTTCTTCTTCACAAAGTTATCACCGTCATCCCCAAAATAAAGATGCGGCCACTGACAAGAAGAACAACTCCAGCACAAAAGAACTTTGTACCATCTGTACAGGCGACCATAGATGGCTCGATTGTCCCAAGCGACCAAAGCAAAATTCCAATATGGAACCTAGCACTTCCCAAACAGAAGATGCTACCCCAGCACAAGACAAGAAAGGCAAAGCTGTTCGAATGGCAAATACCATCCACCTGAGCCTTGCCAGCAACCCCGAACCTTCCTTGGCCACTCAAGTAATTTGTGTTCAAGGATCAATTCATGGAACAACGGTCACTATCCTCATCGATAGTGGCTGCTCTCATAACTTCCTAGCTAGTTCTATGGTCGACAAACTTCGGTTGACCACCAGTCCTAGTTCATGGACTATCAGATTGAACTCGCAAATGGAACTACCTTCTTGTGCAACACCAGGATCAAAAACTTGTCTTTTCGCATCCAACATTATACGGACAAGTTGAACTTCGACATCATGCCTCTTTCTCGGTACGATGTCATACTTGGACAACAGTGGCTCTACGACTATGATCCATCAATTTGTTTTCACAGCCATACTATCCAGTTTGTCCACCAGGGAAAACTTACTGAGCTAACTGGTTCTCGGGACTCTCCTTCAACCCCAGTTGCCTCTGCCTTACAAGTAAAGAAGTGGGTTCGTAAACATCAAGTAAAGACTTCACTTCTGTTGGTGACGGCAGTAGAGGGACACCAACAAAGGATCCTCCTGAATACCTCAACCAACCTTTTTTCCAGCCCTACCTGGATATTTTTCCACAGGAATTGCCAAAGCAGTTACCACCTCGACGACCAGTGGATCACCCAATCGAACTTATTCCCGGCAGTAATCCACCGTCGAAACCTCCTTATCGGGTTTCTTACACTCAAAATGAAGAAATCCAAAGACAGGTCACCGAACTACTCGACAAAGGTCACATTCGGCCCAGTCGCAGCCCTTTCGGATCTCCTGTACTACTTGTGGAAAAAAAGAATAAGTCAATGCGCCTCTGCATCGACTACCGAGCCCTCAACAAGCTCACTATCAAAAAAAAGTATCCATTGCCTCGCATTGATGACCTCTTCGATCAACTTCTACACGCAACACAATTCTCAAAGATTGATCTTTGTTCAGGGTATCATCAAATTCGCATACGAGAAGGCGATGAGTACAAGACATCTTTTCAAACAAAGTATGGACACTATGAATGTTTGGTCATCCCTTTTGGGTTAAACAATGCCCCGGCCACATTCATGACACTAATGAACGACATCTTCAGGCCTTTCCTCGATAAGTTTGTCATCGTTTACCTCGATGACATCCTCGTTTTCATCAGATCCCTACATGAGCACAAACAACATCTTCACCAAGTTTTTGAAGTTCTCCGGGCAAATTCTCTCTACATCAACATTGAGAAGAGTGAGTTCTTCAAGACCCAACTCGAATATTTGGGACATGTTATTTCAGCTCAAGGAATCTCTGTGGATCCCAAGAAGGTCGAGGTAATACGAAACTGGCCTACTCCTAAGAATGTTCATGATGTCCGCTCTTTTCTCGGATTGGCAAACTTCTACCATACAAAGGTCTATCAATTTTCCGAAATCGCAGCTCCTATGTCCGAATTATTGAAAAGCACAGCAGTTTTTTAGTGGCTTCCTGAAACAGAGTATAGTTTCCAACAACTCAAGCAAGCACTCACTACCACACCAGTTATGGCTATTGCTGACCCAAACCTTCCATTTGAGGTCATGACTGACGCTTCCGACATCGCTACAGGAGCAGTCTTGATGCAAGAAGGCAGAGTTATTGCTTTTGACAGCCATAAACATTCTGATATCCAAACCCGATACCCGGTTGATGATAAGGAGTTTCTTGCCGTTGTACATGCTTATCGCTCTTGGAAACATTATCTCATGGGAGCCGACTCGGTGGTCAAGATAGACCATGACTCTCTAAAGGAGATCTGGACGACTCCGACGCTACTTGGCAATCTGATGAAGACTTACAGCAGTACCCTGACATTTTACAGCAGTATTTTCAGAATTTGCCGTGATATTTTCTGCATCAGTTCATTATCTCCACCAGGGTCTTATTTTGAGTGGGAGGGGATGTCACGATCTGTGACGTATTCCTTTCTCAGATTCTCTATATCTAGACTTATGGATGGTTTGATGAATGGACACTTGTGGAAGGGTATCCCCTTTCGACGGGACGCTTCCTATGAGGCACAACCCTTCACAAGAGACACGCTATTGAAGAGACACTCCTATTGTAATGTACCCTCTCATCAAGGGTCACACCCTTCACAAGGGGTACACACCTCTTCATGCACATACACTTTGGAGTACACACCTTTTCATGTGTGACTCTTCACTCTCTATATAAGAGAGGCCCAATTGTATGGATGACACACTACAGATACACTACAGACACTTGAGCAATACAATTATTCCTTGTTCTCTGCTATTTCAGTCTCCTTTCTGTTCCTTAGCACATTTCTAAATATAGTAAATCTAGGATTTCTTACATTACTCTAACATGGTGTCAAAGCTAGTTTACAATTTAGAGGTGTAAAAGACGAGAAAGGTGATTGAGATCCAAGGACCCACAGATCGACACAGGAGGTCAACTCAGAGGTTGTGTTTCAAGAAAAAGAAAAGGTGAGCAGAGTTTGCTATTTGTTAGTCTACGTTCTAGTTTCTTTTAGGATCCAATGGCTTGAAATATGCCATTACGCAACATGGAGACAATGGCAAGCTGGATGGGAGACAATACACGATTTGCAAGGTTAAGATAAGGAGCCTCATGCTGGCCAGAAAGATTTAGAAGGTCGCCACAGGCAAAGAACTGAAACTAAGGATCTAAAGGATGCCATGGGTAAGATAGCTGACCTAGATGATGTGGAGGAATGGGAGGAGAAGGATACGGAGGAAGCACAGCTTCAGCTTCACCCTCTCAGCATAAGCCCGACCCCTCCTCGGCTCAACATTTTGCTTCTACGGAGCTGACAGAGGCAGCCTCGCCTTTATCTCACTCACCAAGACCGAAGCCCTACCCATGACAACCCTTCTCGAGAGAGTCCTGGGGGTTAAGGACTTGGAACTACCTTGATATTCTGGATGATTACCCCATCACCATGGAGATGACAGTCATGATCCTCCAGCCCCGGAAGGGTGGGTTCCATTGGAGTAGTTGGTACCATCTGCAAGCAGAAGAGAGGAGCAGTGGACCCCCTTCTCTTCGACCTTATGTTGCAAGAATAGATGTTCCGCATGATGGAGGAGTGGCTGGGTCATCAGGGGAGAGAGTTATGGATCTTCCACAGCTACACGGCCCCTTTCCAATTGGCTTTCTCACAGGAGAGACATGGCTTGGGCTTGCAGTAGTGTGATTTGCGCCGGAGGTTCGACTTAATCAGGTCACACACTGGCCGTTAGATCAGTGCACCAGCCAACTAGGAGTGGAGACCTCCTTCGTGATGCGGCGGGCCCTGAAGGTAGGCATAGAGCCAGTCATGCTTGCAGTGCGCTGTCGCAAAGATATGAACTACTCCCCATCCAATCCCTGTTGGAGATATCATAGCCAAAGAGTATGTGGGAGATGTGATGTGTGATGTGTAGTACTAGGAGATGTGATGTGTGATGTGTAGTACTAGGAGATGTATGTGTGAGTGTCACGTGTCACTATGGGACTTATCCGATATGCACTTGCTGCAAGAGTGTGAGTGTGTGGTCTATATAAGGTTTGTACCTCACTTGTCATGTCATACTTGATGAATGAATGAGAGCTTTCGTGGATTCTACATTTGTGTACCACTTCTTCACTCCCTAGCCTATTTCTCTGAATCACACCATGTTTCTAACATGGTATCAGAGCAGGTTAATCCTGCCATAGCCATCCTGCCATGTCATCATCTCCATGCCCTAATCTGCCTATCCAGTCTTCTTCTATTGCCCCCCGCTCAGCCCCCGCTACCCTCGCTCAGCCCTCCGCTACCCCCCGCTCAGCCCCCCCGCTACCCCTCTGCTCAGCCCCCCCGCTCTAGCTCTAGCCCCCCGCTCAGCCCCCCCGCTTCCCCCCCACTCAGCCCTCCACTACCCTCCGCTACCCTCGCTCAGCCCTCCTGCTACCCTCGCTCAGCCCCCCCGCTAAGCCCCCGCTACCCTCTGCTATCCCCCCTGCTCAGCCCTCCACTACCCCCCCCCCGCTACCCCCCGCTCAGCCCTCCCTGGGCGCTGCTGCAGCTAACTGCACCCCCCCTCTTTCGCTCCCCGCTACCCCTTCACTCAGCCCCTACCCACCTCCCTCCCTCCCTCCCTCCCCTTTTTTTTTTTTTTTTGGTGGGGTCTCTTTTCCGTGGGTGAGAAAAAAACTCGCCATCTTAGCCTCTCCTCCTTCTCCACCTCTTGGCTGCCTCTCCACTTCAGGCTTCTGCACTACCTCTCCACCACCTCGCATTGGACGTGCCTCCCATTATGGGGGGGGAAATGGTGCTCTCGCTCCCGGCTGAACATTAACACTACGATCTGCACCCACACCCCAAGAGAATGGGGGACAAAGCCAAGAAAGACGAAAATAACAACAACAAAAAAAAGCAAACGACACAACTGAATTTGGAGGATGTGAACACACGTTACAACCGAAGTGGACTCGGGGTAAACAGCAAGGCAAAGTTAGGACCCGCCTTAGCTTCTTCAGCATCTATCTCTACCTCAACCTCAACCTCAACTCCCGCTACAGTGTCAGTTTTGTTTTCAGCTCCAACCTCAGCTCCCTCTATCTCTATCTCTACTTCGACTTCAGTCTGCGCTTCAGGCCCAGCTCTAGTTCCAGTCTCAGCTCCATCTACATCTACGATCAGTGACATACTCATGCCCATGGCGCCGGTGGTTGTTCCCTTTCCCTCTTCTCCTATTAGAGCTCTCACACAGCTTATGACACCTACTTCCGAGGTGTCATACACTGTGCCGCATTACGCTTCACTCTCCCCTCTCCCTCTCAGTCAGCCCATCCTCCCACACCCCGTTGGGACTGCCTCACCCATTCCACTGTCATCTCTGTTCCTCACTCAGCCACCGTCCAGTTTTCGGACTCAGTCCCACTCTTTCATGCCACAGTCACCACAGTTTCAGCATGGACATGGGTGGAGTGACACACCAGAGAGGCCCGTGAGACCCTACTCACGGAGATACATAGTTTCCGTGATCGTGAGATGGAGCTGGCTCGCTTCGCACGAGAGCAGGTCCGCTTCAACCAGGAGCAGAGCCGCATCATACAGGAGCAGGCTAGGGCCATTCGGGAGCAGGCTAGGGCCATTCGGGAGCAGGCGGGTCTTATTCAGGGACTCAGACAGGATATCATGCAGCTCCGACAAGAGGTCACAGCCATACACACTGTCCCAGGGAGTACCCTGGTGGTCGAGGCACAGATTGCGAGCATGCAATCTGCTATTGAGGAGACTTCTAGATGGGTTAACGTGGCCAAATGAGAACCCGCAAGGGTCACCGTTTCGGCTACCCTCATGGAGCAGCAACAGAGAGCCAGTAAGGCTCTCAACATCAGAGTACGCGGGATCCCACGCACTGAGGCTACACCGATGGTAGATGCGACTGCATTCGTGACCGCTACCTTGGGTGTGGCTGAGCACAGGATAGAGAGGGCATGGCGGGTGGAGAGAGATCCAACCGAGAGCAACCCCTGATCATACGATTTCATGACACTCAGGCACGACTTTCAGCTCTACGACGCAGGTCAGTCCTTCGAGATCAGCCAGCGATCTCTATGGATGAGGACCTCACACCTCTACAAGTTGAGGAGAGGCGCTCTTTACTGCAGCAGCGGGATCAGGCCCAAAAGGAGGGGAAGTGGGCAGTGGTACGAGAGGGACGACTTCTTACAGGCCCCGGTAGGACACCTGCCCCCTCCCCTACATAGGGAAGCGGGGCCTATGAGACTCAGATATCCGAGACCCTGTCCTGCACCATTTGGAACTGTAATGGTACCTTATGGTCAGAATCAGGAAACTTCTCGGAATCCTATACAGGCCACGACATAGTCTTCTATACAGAGACACATCAGAGTCCAGAGCGCCCTCTCCCAATAGTCAGCGGATATACATGGGAGTCTACCTACAGAGATGAGACGAGGGGTACAGGAGGAGTTCGAGGTTCAGGTGGAGTTGCAGTCCTTTTCAGATCCACACTTCGGGGGATCATTTCAGTAGAGCAGAGAGATACACATTCCAGATTTCTTTAGATCCGGATACGACACATGGATAGCCAGGATCTGTTTGTCGCAGTTTGCTACTTCCCTCCGGAGACCTCCCACTTTGCCAGAGATATTCGAGGTGATGATGAGACATCCCCATTTGCTGCCCTTTATCAGTCCATCATTGACTTTTCTAGCCGTGGAGAAGTCCTTCTAGTGGGGGACTTCAACGCGAGGACAAGGACCCGTCAGATACCACTTCTTGATTTCAGAGATGATTCCACTCTACTTGCAGATGTTGACCTTGAGGAGGCAAGTATGCTACGGGTTTCGGCTGACAGGCGAAGTCCACTCTCATCCCATGGGCAGGCCCTATTAGACCTGGGCAGAATACATTATCTCATTATCTATAATGGTCTTGACAGATGGCCCGCTTTAGGTGGTTTCACATGCTTTCCACATGGGGGGGGCTCCATTGTTGTTGATTACATCATGGGATCCCCTATCTTCACATCTCGCATTACTGACTTCACTGTAGCACCTCTCCTCCCAGGGGCTGATCACACATACCTTTTCTTTCGCATCTCCACCTCCCTTCGCACAGCACCTTCCACCCCACTCAGTGCTTACTCCACCTACCACGATATACGCTTTGATCGGGATCACTCACCTTCTTACTCTGGCCGTCTGTACATACTTCTCGCTTATATTGACTTCATACCCCTTTTAGAGAATCGTGCTGCCCTTGTCACCCGCTCACTACACAAGGCTGCCATTCACGCCTTTCCCCACACCACCCGCTCCACCCGCCTACCACCCCCCGGAACCGTACCTTGTAATAGTTGGTACGATGATGAGTGTAAGGACTTACGCCGTCAACTCAGATTCGAAACCAAAAATAGTCTTCCGAGCGCACCAGATACGCTACGTGAATACCATAGACTGGTATGAAGGAAGAAACTAGACTTCGCTCGTCGAAACGAGGAGGAGCTACTGAACATTTTGTTTAGTAACAACTCTAAGGACTTCTGGCGGAGATTTCTAGAAGGACGGTCCCCTCCGCCACTCACTGACACCCAGATCTGGTTTGATTATGCACGCACACTTTATGACATCCCAAATCAGCCAGTCCCTAGCCTCTCACACATGCCTCGTCCCACATCATGCACCCTCTTCACTAGAGGAGGGGTAAAGGATGCTGTAATGAAACTTCATAACGGCCGAGCAAAGGATCATGAGGGACTATGCACTGAGTTCATTGCATATGGGATTAACCTCCTAGGCCCGATCTTAGCAAAGCTTTTTAATGAAGCGGTTTGGTTGGGATTTCCACACACTTGGACCATTAACACTATCTCACCCATCCACAAGGCAGGGGATCCCATGAGCCCGGAGAACTACATGACCATTATGATTGGACATGTCATGTCCAAGATTTATGCATCAGTACTTGACTCCGAGGTTAGCAGACTTGCAGAGTGTCGAGGACTCAGAGCAACAGAACAGGCCGGATTCCGGCGTGATCGTGGAACCATGGACCACATTCTGACGCTCAAATGTATCATCGAGGAGGCGAGATCACGGAAGCATAGGGTTTATTGTTGCTTTGTGGATTTTCGCAACGCATTTGACACGGTCCCGAGAGCCCGCCTCATACAGCGCCTACAGGACTTGGGTTATGACTAGGAGATCACTTGGGCTGTCATGGCACTTTACGAGAGAGTTTCTGGCAGAGTTCAGGTAGGATCCGGGTGGACAGACGAGATCATGAGTACCATCGAGGTCAAACAAGGGTGTCCTTTGTTGCCTACCTTGTTTGGCCTCTACATTGACGAGATTGAGACAGTGATGCAAACACAGGGGGGTGTAGGTTGCTCTCTTGCGGGCACGCTGATCCAGATTTGCTCTATGCAGATGACGTGGCTCTCTTGTCTTTCTCAGCAGAGGGGCTTCAGAGACACCTAGACGCACTACAGTCCTTTTGTGAGTCTCATGATTTGAAGGTCAATCTGGGTAAAATCAAGGTCATGATCTTCAATACATCTCGAGCCATCATGCGTCAGGAGCAGTTCACATTTGCGGGGTCATCTGTTGAGATAGTTTCATCATACACTTATCTTGGGGTTGTCTTCTCTGGACCGAGCTTCACTATGAGACCTGCGATGCAGGCACGCTTGAGTAGAGGTTATGCCTCATTGGCCAGGCTAGAGAGGCAGTGCTTCCGCTCACACTTTCAGGATCCACGCACCAAGGGGTTGCTTTTTGACTCCTTGGCTCACCCAACGAGGATGTACGGCAGTCCTTGTTGGGGGCCAGACTTGTCGGATACAGAGTGGGCCTGTGTGGAGCGGCTACAGATTCTCATGCTATCACAGATGATTCGTGGTAAGTCATCTGTTTCTCACGAGATCATTCAGGCTGAGTTTGGGTCACCCCCTTTATGCTGCATTTCAGGTCATCACATATCTGTACTGAGTTAGGGAATATGGGGATTATACCTCGGGGCATAGCAGGCTACCATGGATAGCTTTATCCTCTTCTATGGCACTTGCAGCAGGAGGAGATCAGAGGTGCTGGTATGCACGTACAGAGAGATGGTTGAGCGAGTGGGGCTCCACATGGATAGACTACCTCCCTTCCGGTATAGCATGGATGCTCCGTTCTCTCCCCTCTTATCACACGAGGTCAACCAGGTTATCCGAGAGGATCTACTACAGCTACACACTTTTCGGGCCTGGTTGGAATCGAGTGAAGTGCCAGTGAAGCTTAGCTTCTACAGAGATCACTTCTTACATATCACAGCGGAGGGTTTCATTGACCCACCAGGATACACACAGATTTACCTACCCCACTCGATGAGGATCTCTCTTGGGCAGTTCCGGGTCTCTTCACACAGACTTCGCATCGAGAGCGGCAGAGCAGAGCGACTACCCAGGGAGCGGCGCATATGCACACTATGTGACATACAGGAGGTTGAGACAGAGGAGCATTTCATCTTCAGGTGTCCTGTGTACTATGAGATCCGAGGACGTTTCCACTGCCTCTTCAGAGATAGTTATGGGATTTTAGCCCATTTCCTCTCCTACCCAGACCAGCGGTGTTTGGCAGGTTTCATTCATGAGGCACTTAGACACCGTGAGAGGATACTCTGAGCACGGAGACAGGAGCAAACTTCTTCCTCGGTTGATCCCTCTCAGAGCTCTATCATGGAGTTCTTTCAACTAGATCACATGGACCCCAACGAGACGAGGCCTCGACATGACCGTGACTCGGAGCCCGTGACCCGACACACTTGGAGACATCCCCTCCTTGTTTAGAGTTGGAGCCCGACCGACGGGGGTCACAGTAGCCCTGGTTAGACGTAGAGCTACGACCAAGAGACATGCCAGGACCGCACCTCTGAGTGGACGACAGTACTCTATTGCCGACTTCATGCCTCCACTGCCTCATCCATCCTGATATCTTGCTGTTGCTGGGGATGATGATGATATTGATGATGATGCTGAGATTGATATATAGTCGACCACCGACATGACTATGTTGTACTTAGGACTTAGTACTGCCATTCTGCATTTTTGGCATTTTGCATTTTGCATTGGTATGGACGCTCGTTTAGTAGCTCCACTACCACAGCTCGTTGTATCAGGATTTTCACAGTCTCATAGACCCATCGGTCTTCTGAAGACTTTAATAAACTTTCTTTCTTTCTTTCTTTCTCAGCTGCCTCAGTTCTGCCTCATTCTACCTCTGCCTTTCAGCTGCCCCTACCCGTTTAGGTCTTTTGCCATAACCGCCTCTTTCTCCATAGCCTTCTGCCACCATTCGGGATCTATTGGAGCTATACCTAGGCCCTTGACAGCCTCTCGGATAGCTGGTTGGCACTTCCTTCAACAGGTGCATGCACATGTGCTGTTTTCGAGATCATCGCCACCGATTTTAGGGTTTGCAGGCCGTTGCAGCAGAGCCAATCATCTATGCTCATTGTTAGCAGCAGTTCGTGATCTTTGAAGGCTCTTTTGACCCCTTTTGAGGCTGCTACTGCAATTTTGAGTTGTTCTGAGAGTATTGCAGCATAACCGCCTACATCAGAGGTGCATTTCGGGTGTTTTCCTCATCTGCTCCAGCATTTCGAAACCCTAAATCACTTTGGAGCTGCATTTCCAGCCACCTCCAAGCTGTTTCTAGCTTCCAGCTCATCTAGAACAGACGATTTTTGGGCTAGTGACCTGCTGCAACATTTCGGAATACTTAAGAGAGCCGCCTGGTCAGTTTTGGACCTGCTGGTGCATTTTGGTACATCTACACATCTACTACAGCATCTCGGTGTAGCTTGGAGCTGTTTTGCTGAGCTGCCTCACAAATTTATAGATATACTTTTGCACTTGGCTCATTTTTGCATTCTGGGGCATCTACTTGCTGCTTTTACATTAGGGTTTGCATTTTGGAACCTCCGAGGTTGTTGGACACGTTTATTTATGCATTTCTAAAGCTGCTGATTCATTTCAGAGCCCTAGACCAGCCTCTTCATTTCCTGGTTATTCATTTCAGCTTGCTGGTTTTGTCACCTCCGATTGATACTATGGAGCCTCGACCTCGTGGTGAAGACACATCAGCACTACTCTCAGCTAGGGATGAGTAGAATGACAAAGCAATGGCACTTATTGCTGTGAGGTTGGCCAACAAACTGCTTCATCAACTTGACCTCACTACTTGAGCCAAGGAGACCCTGGACAAGCTTGAGAATATATATGCCATCTATTGGACCTAAGCAACAAGCTTTATCTGCTGTATTGCATGATCTATCCCTCTCTGAGGTGGTAGATGATGGTTAGTGCTACTAGTCCTTTTGTGTTGAGTGAAGAAATGTTCTCAGCCTTGAGTTTGTCCCTCTAAACTGAATGTATTTGGAGTCAATAAGTGGTACTTAGCCCTAGGTTGTCCCCCAAAAATGAATGTATTGTCTTTTACTCTTGTGTGATGATATTGACCACCCAGTTCAGAGTAAGGGGGGGTGACGAGTGATGGTTTTCCCTTGCCGGTCGCAAGTTGACTAAGAAGTCACTATCACATGGGAGGTGTTGGATAGTTGGACTTGCTCTTTGCTGTATTGTGGTGGAGGGGGGATCGGTCTACTCCTTGCGTGTTGGGTCTCACACTCTTTGCTCTGAAGGGGGGTGTTGGAGATGTCATAGCCAAAGAGTATGTGAGAGATGTGATGTGTGATTGTGTAGTACTAGGAGATCTAGTACTAGTTCATGTGAGTGTGTGCCACATGTCACTATGGGACTTATCCCATATGCACTTGGTGCAAGTGTGTGGCCTATATAAGGCTTGTACTTCACTTGTCATGTCATACTTGATGAATGAATGAATGACTGGGGAAAGGCCAAAGATTTGGTCTCCAGTAGTTTCCTTTTAGTTTCCCAATCCTTGGCTATGGATGTTTTTGACCAGGGTGAGCTCATGGGAGGCCGAGCGGTTTGGATGCGTGAGGATGGGGAGTCCAACATTGGGATTATGAATGTTTAGTATTTGCGCACCAACGTGTTCGCAGGAGATGGCTCATAGAGGCCTCCCAGATGTAGACTCGTGGATTGTTGGGGGAGACTTCAACACAACAATCTAGAATTTGACAAGGACGAGCAGGGAGGAGCCTCCTTTTCTTCGATGCCCCCATCAGAGCGCAGTGCTTGGGAGCATTTCATTTTCACGGTTAGCTGCAAAGATCCATGGCGGGAGGTAGTGTTTTCCAAACTCCCTAGCAACCTTTGGCCAGAGGCGGCATGAGGGCTTGCCGGACAGATTTTATTTGGGATCGGGTGATACACAAAGGAGGAGCTGTAGATATATTAGTCGAGATTACGATGTCAGATTATTCCCCGATAGTGTTTTAGTCGTGGACTTCCCCTAAAAGAGGGTGTCGACCATGCCCTCCCTAGGACGGCTAGGCCAGTTGGGCAGCAGCAACGATTATAGGAGTAGCGAGGAGCTACAGTCACATGAACTATAGAGGGGGCATGCCCTTCATGAGAGGAAGAGGGCTCGTGTAGTGGTTGCGGATAGGTACTAGAACATATCCTTTGACCTTCAGGCCACAGAGATCCGTGGAGCAGAGGTCTCTTACCACTTCTCTAGGGCAGTTTGGGTCCACCAGAGGGATAGGATGGCAAGGCAGTTCTTTCATACTATTGACCCATGGGCTACTAAGACCTAGCTTTAACATTTACAACGGGATGAGGGTGGTTACTTGGACGCTCTAGAGTTTCTGGAGATGATGACGGCCTTCTACCGTCAGCTGTTTGAGTTAGAGGATGAGACCCCCAGGTCTTCTTAGCCCGGGATCCCATGTGCCACACACCCTTCACTGCTCAAGACACGAGCAAACAATTGGATTCACCGTTTACATATGAGGAGCTCATTGAGGCCCTCAAGGCCCTCCCATTGCCCATCACCAAAGTGCCTAAGAGAGGATGACCTGACCCCGGCCTTCTTCAAGTGCTTTTGGGAGTGAATTCATACTCCCCTCACGGTTGGCCTTCCAAGAGATTGTCAATTCTGGATTGTCCCCCAATCACTCAAGCGAGGCTAGATTTGCCTAATTTCGAAAGGGGGAGACTGCTTTGACATCCGTAGTGGTTCCCAATCAGAGAATTTGAGCTTGCATTTGTGCCCCCATCTTGCCAACATTATACATGATACTCATAGACGTCTTGTTCATGATTTTTGGGGAGGCAATGGATTGGGCACAAGAAAAGACTTTCAGCAAATCGCAACCCTTCTCTTGGCTTTTGAGAAAGCTGGTGGTAGAGTGGAGCGGCCTTTTCTGGAGGACACCATGAGGAGGATGGGCTTCTTAGAGCACTGGATTCGGGTTGTTGCAGCCCTATATATTAGGAGTGCCAGTCAGATGCTGATTGGCGGCCATACAGGAGACTATCAGAGAAGCACTTGCAGTAGAAGATTTGGGTTTTACCAAGGTTGACCTTCAGATCACATGTCTCGTAGAAGGTATGAAGTGCATCCAAGTGTTGCCAAAGGCCTTTTCCTTCTCTAGTTCAGTGCGACAAGGCTGCCCTGTAGCTCAATATCTCTTTCTATTTGTGGCCGAGGCTCTGGGCTACTTCTTGCGCTCCATTGTGGCTGGCCTCACTGGGTTGTGCTTACCAATTTGTTGGGAGGACAAGCTTCTAGACTCGGGGTTTCAGATGACATGGTCCTTTTGTGGAGGGCAAGGCAGAGAGCCTTGAGGGAATCTGAGGTGCTCTTGAGGTGTATTGCTAGCTAGGATCAATTGGACCAAATCAGTTGGCTTCCTCACAGCAACTGAGGAGGTTCAAGGGATTGTGGACTGGGGAGTGGCTCTTGGCTTCCACTAGTTCCAGCAAGGTCAGAAAGTGAGGTACTTAGGCTGCCAAGTGGGCACTAATATTTTAGTGGAGAAAGAGTTTGCAGCACAAGTTTTTGTATTGGAGCTCGGTCAAACTCTCCCTAACTTGGGCGGGCACTTGAAAGAAAACAGTTAATAGGATCCCTCCACACGCAAAGTAAGAATAGATGCACACGTGTGAATTGTTACAAACTGAAACGCCAACACTAGCCAGAATGAAACCGTGCAACTGAGAATGCAGCAATTGAACTGCACATGCAACTGAGAATGCAGCACTTGAAATGCAAATGCACAATGAACCCCAATTAAAGCAAACCGGCTGGGGAGGTGTGGAAGTGAGGAGGTGAGGAGGGAGAATTGTTTGTCCTATCCTAGAATTGTCATTTTATTAATCCTAACCCAAAATCACCCCAATAAGTCCATATTTCATTACTTCTGTTAGATGGTTGCCCATGGGGGTCTACCCATTGGCCCTTAGCTGGAGTAGATGCATGCTGATGGGAGATGCCACTGCGAGATGGAGACCTTGAGACGATCCCGCACTATCTTGAGAGCTGCTGTGCAGCATAGGGGATTTGGTGGGGGGCCCTTCGGATAGGTGCTTAGATGCAAAGGTTGCAGCGGGATTTTACTTGGGGTATGGCAGCTTGGTTTAGTAGCTCTCACTGCAGCTTGGTGATTGGAGGTCACTAAGTCGCCCTAGCAGCCACCCTCGTTGCCATCTGGTAGGATATCATCTACACCCTATGCGCTATATGGGATCGTGGGATGTCAAGATCTTAGGCCAGCTGTTGAGAGGCGGGCGCGTTTGTGCAAGGCTTGGCCTATAGGTGTCTTTTATATATTCATAGAGTGAGTATTCGTTGAATGTATGGTCCCCCACCCTGGTTGCGCCTTGTTTCAGAGATTCCCTAGGTAGTAAGCTGGGCTCTCTAAAAAGAGGTTGGTTGACAGCCGGTTTTATCTTTGTTTTCCACGATCAGCGCCTTGTATGTTGGTTTTTCAAGCCTTGATAGGAAGTTCTTTTCAATTTGGAGGGAACATAGCCAATATGGTAAAAGACTTGTTGTTTCTTGCAGTTGCTCCAAACACCCCAGAGACAATATATGCAGACAATGGGATGACTATTAGAATGTCAAGCATTGTTTGCTGGTGCACTAATTTTGATTCTGGGTAGAGGACATCATCTCTCACTCAGAGACAGAGATAGAGATCGAGGACGAGGCATGCAGGTGGACACACAGAGTGGAGGCTTCAAGAGCAAGATGACCAAGACTGTTGCATGGCTCCGAAATCACAGGACAATGGCATTATATTCATCTAGGGTATGTATTTGTTGGAGAAATCATAGCCAAAGAGTGTGTGTGTGATGTGTTGTACTAGGAGATGTAGTAGTGGTTTGATGTGTGAGTGCCACATGTCATCTTGGGAGCTATCCCATATGCACTTTGACAAGTGAAAAGCCTTTATAGGCTACACACACACACACACACACACACACATTTTTTTAGTGAAATCTTATATTTCTGTGTGGGAAACCTCAAAAGAGGTAAAAACCCACCATGAAGTACAAAAGAGAAAATTTTACAAGCATGCCTTAGAGAGAAAAACTCATGAGGCTACCAAGATAACATTTACATATCAGGTGGTGGAGGATCTAAGAAAACATCCTCCGTTTTAAGATTATTGACTTGCAAAAAGCGTTGTAGCGGAATCACATCGCCGTCAATAAAACAAAGCTGTTTTTTCCCCTTGTGATTCTTCTTGATATAAGCTGGCAATCTGAATTTTTGAACCACAGGGTCAAAAACCTGTCTCAGCCAAGGATGAAAAGAATCCAATGAAAAAGGAACATCTGCATTTGGAATAGAAGGAGATCTCAAACTTTCCTCCACAGACACATTCTTCACAATCATAGGTACTTGAGATACATCCACATTGTCAGATATTGGATCTGCATCTGATAAATCATGACACATCATTACAGCTTCACCCTGTGAAGTACCATTTGTATCATCCTGTTTAAACCACTCCTCAGCATGTAGATTCATATCCTGCTCAACTATAGAGGAACCATGAACTTCTAGAACAGCAAAAGGATTACCCTGGGAACAATTTGTTGCTGGGACTTCTTTAATCGGCTTCCATACCTTGACTGATTTGGAAGAATGCCCGACTTCCTGTATCCCAGAAGGAAAAGTAGCAGCTGACTGAACTAATGTCCCTGGAGTAGCAGTCTTCAAATGAGTTGATATTTGAAAAGCAGAGGGACATAACTTGGCAAAGTGCCCTAATTGACGACATTTATAACAAGCATTTGGAAAGGAAGAAAAGCGAAGATGTATCCTGAAAGGTTGCCCCAAACCAAAATCCACATCCAAAAACGTAGGAACAGATTGCTCCATGTTCCAAAGTACACAAACCCTTATGTCCCTGCTTGCAATTAAAAAATCCTGCTTCGGAATAAATAAAACATGGCCCAAAAGAGATGCAAGAGAGGGCACATGCTGAAGAAAAGGAACTGGCAAATCTTTCAAAGTAACCCATACAGGGCAGTAACTGAGCAGAGAATTGGCCGGGTCAAATAAAGGGTCTCAGGGCATCACTACTGCAAAGTGACCTGCTCCATGAACTCCACCCAAACTGAGCAAATGAAAAACTGTATCCACATCTATACATTTGGCGAAGTAGATCCCTTGCCTAGAAAGACAAAAGATGTAATCTTATTTGCACCCGCAACAGCCAAAGACGAAGCTTTGAGACTGGTAACGGACATAACTTTTCCCATGAAATATAAACAGACACCATGCTGCTGAGCCTGACGAATGCTTTGAAAAAGAGGTTTTGGGGAGAGGGTTCGAGAAACGGATGAATCACTTGAAGGAAATTGAATCACCGAATCGGCACACAGATGCTGAAGAAGATCTAGGCCCTCATTCCACATCTTCTGGAGCAGCCTTTCACAAGAAGGTTGGAGCAGTGGAGTGTGAGAAAGTGAGAGAGCAATAGTGAGAGCAAGAAACGGGAGAGAGAGAGAGCTGAAAGCTTAGTTGCAAAATAGATGAGTGTGAGAGTGATTCAACTGAAGGAGTGAGATAAGGTTTTGTCCTAGTGACAAAACCTAGTAGTCACTAACCATAGTTAGTGGACTAATTGCGGTTAGGGGGAAAAACCTCTTAAAGAGGGAAAAGTGCCCCTAACTAGCTTATTAAATTACATTGGTCACTGCTGAATTATATCTATAATTCTAACACCCCCCTGCAGTGCCAATGTCATGTACAAGGATGATTAATCACCAAACGGATATAAGTTCAGGGCACTGCGAAATGCCTCAAACTTTTCACGTGAAAGTGCTTTGGTGAAAATATCTGCAACATTGTCATGTGTGGACACAAAGATCATACTGATCTCTCCTGCATGCAACTTCTCTCTGACGTAGTGATAGTGAACCTCAATGTGCTTCGTGCGAGCATGAAACACTGGATTCTTTGCCACTGCAATGGCACTCTGACTATCAGTGAGAATTGGAGAAGGACCCTCCAATGACAGATGAAGATCAGCAAATAGACGACGCAGCCAGACACATTCAACTGTTGCTGTGAAAACTGCCCTGTACTCAGCTTCACATGATGAGGTAGCCACTGTAGATTGTTTCTTGCTCAGCCAGGAAATGCAAGCTTTACCCAAAAACAAACAATTGCCACTAGTGGACTGCCTAGTGTCATAATCACCAGCCCAATCTGAATCACTGTAGGCATGCATCTGCAAGTCACCCCCCCTGGGAAATAACAAGCCAAAAGACTTCGTGCCCTGCAAATAACGGAAGATGCGCTTAATTGCCTGCCAATGCATAGTTTTTGGGCTGTGCATATACCTGCTCACCTGAGATATTGCAAACTGAATATTAGGTCTAGTGTTGCAAAGATAAATGAGGCATCCAACAGCCTGACTGTAAAATGTGGCATCAACTGATTCTCCTGCATCATGCATTGTGAGTTTCAGCCCCGGCTCCATGGGAGTGGCTATGGGCTTACAATCATGCATGTTAAATCTGTCCAAGAGTTTGTGCACATACTTGGACTGAGATAGAACAGTGCCACGTCTCTCTTGAGAGAACTGGATCCCCAAATAAAAGTGAAGCAGCCCCAAATCTGACATGTCAAAGTTGGTCTGCAAATCAGCTTTGAAATCTGCAATATTATCTTCATTGGACCCTGTGAGCAGTAAGTCATCGACATAAAGAATGATGACTAAAATTTCCCCCCCATCCTTCTTGATGTAGAGGGTGCTCTCAGTAGGACTATTGTGCAGCCCCTTGCTGGTCAAAAAGGCATGAATCTTGGCATACCATGCACAAGGGGCCTGTTTCAGCCCATACAAAGCTTTATTTAGCTTGCATACCTGAAGTGCATTTTCTGAAATTTCAAAGCCTGGAGGTTGTTTGACATAAACCTCTTCCAACAAGTCTCCATTTAGGAAGGCTGTTTTAATGTCCAACTGATGAACATTCCACTTAAAATGTGCAGCCATTGCAATAACAGATCGGATGGTGGTCATCCGGGATGTAGGAGCAAAAGTCTCCTCATAATCTATGCCCTTTTTCTGAGCATAGCCTTTGGCAACCAGCCTTTCCTTGTATCTGTCAATGGAGCCATCTGGCTTCAGTTTCACCTTGAAAACCCATCGTGTACCAATGGCATGTTTACCTGGTGGCAAGTCTACGACCTCCCAAGTCTGATTTTTCTGAATGGACTGCAATTCATCGTGCATGGCATTCATTCAATGCACATTGTCCTTTGCTTCTTCGAATGTTGCAGGCTCCTCCTCATCGAGAAGAGTACCTGCATATGCTGATGCCACTGAATTAGCACCTTCCATGTGCCTTACTGCACTGCGAGTCGCACCAGGTAATGGAGCATCAATCTTACTCTCCCTGAGAGTCTGTAACAGCCAGTTTGGGACTGTTTTTGCTGCATGTATGTCTGCAATTTCTTGCTGAACCACCTGTTCCACTGCCTGTGGAGGTGGCAAGACATCCTGTGGCTGAACTGGAGCATCGGTAGGTGGCTGTAAATTCTGATTTGCATCAGAAATATCAGCAGGGGAACCCAAGGCAATGGGTAGCAACCCCTAAAAAACATCCTCTGAAGAAGAAGGCATATGAAATTCATCCTGAGTGTGAGCTAAATTTTCTGCAAATATCACATCTCTACTGACAATGATCTTGTGTGTAGCAAGATTGTAGAGACGGTACCCCTTGCTTTCTGCACTGTACCCAACAAATATGCACTTAATTGCCTTATCTGACAACTTATGCCGAAATTCAAGTGGCACATGAGCATATGCAAGGCATCCAAAGACACGGAAATGATCCATTGAAGGCTTTCTCCCATTCCAGACTTCATAGGGAGTTTTTGTTTTCAAAGCCTTAGTGGGAGACCGATTTAAGATGTAGTTGGCACACATTAGACCTTCAAGCCAGAATTTGTGAGGCATGTGTTTGCTTTTCAGCATACATCTGTCCATCTCCATAAGAGTTCTATTTTTCCTCTCAGCTTTGCCATTTTGCTGAGGGGTCAGCCTCACTGTGAGCTGATGCACAATACCCTTGCCTTTCAGAAAAGCATCAAAATCTGCAGACAAGTATTCCCCACCTCTATCTGTGCGCAATGTCTGTATCTTGAGTCCAGATTCATTTTCAACCATGGCTGAAAAGTGTTTAAACACCATGAACACTTTTGATTTGCGCTTCAGCCCAAAGACCCAAGTGAAATTGGAGTAATCATCAATAAAAGTAACAAAGTAGAGATGACCACCCAATGATGGAGTCCTCATGGGACCACAGACATCACTGTGTATAAGCTGTAATTTTCGGACAGCTTTAATTGAACCATCCTTTTTGAAGGGAAATCTGTGCATCTTGCCTAAAATGCACCCTTCACAGGCATGTGGAGGAGGTATCTCAAGAGGTGGCAATGCATCAACCATAGAGTGCTTCTGAAGTGTCATCAAGCTGTTGTAATGCATGTGGCCATATCTGGCATGCCATAACTCTGCATTCTGCATGGCAGCAGTAGGAGTAGAAACTGCAAGAGTATGGGCTGCTCTTTTCTAAAAAAGATCAAGCTGAAAAAGCCCATGCAGCAGAGTACCAGATAATCTCAAGACATAATCATTTTCTTTGTCTCGGACAGCACATTTGTCATCCTCAAAGACGACCTGAAATCCAGCCCTGTTAAGAGTGGACACTGAAAGGAGATTCTTGGTGATACCAGGCACATACAAGACATCTGAAAGTCTGAAAATTGAGCCATCAATGGCAGTAAGCTCAACTTGTCCTGTACCACGTACTGAATATGACGAGTTGTTGGCACAAGTGACTTTCTTACCAACGGGAGGTGGATGCAAGGAAGTGAAGATACCCTTCCTAAAAGTGATATGCTTGGAGGCACCGCTATCAAAATACCAAGTATTCAGTGTTTCATTGACACTGAAAGCTGATGCATCCGTGGAAGGATCATAACTGCAAGTCAAAAAGGCATATGTACCACGTACTGAATATGACGAGTTGTTGGCACAAGTGACTTTCTTACCAATGGGAGGTGGATGCAAGGAAGTGAAGAGACCCTTCCTAAAAGTGATATGCTTGGAGGCACCGCTATCAAAATACCAAGTATTCAGTGTTTCATTGACACTGAAAGCTGATGCATCCGTGGAAGGATCATAACTGCAAGTCAAAAAGGCATATGTACCACGTACTGAATATGACGAGTTGTTGGCACAAGTGATTTTCTTACCAACGGGAGGTGGATGCAAGGAAGTGAAGAGACCCTTCCTAAAAGTGATATGCTTGGAGGCACCGCTATCAAAATACCAAGTATTCAGTGTTTCATTGACACTGAAAGCTGATGCATCCGTGGAAGGATCATAACTGCAAGTCAAAAAGGCATATGTATCATCATTACAAGTGGTTGTACTATCCCGAGCATCTGGAGCAGTCAGCCTAAAATCTGAAATGCAAGATAAAAAGGCATAATCATGTCCAACAAAGTTGGCTGCAGCATCCCCATTGTCAGATGCATGAGGAGCTGAATCTGAAACAGCCATACCGGAGCTGTTTTTTTTCTCTTTTGCAAGCCTTTTCCTGCATTCTGCAATGTGATGACCTGGCTTTTTGCAGTAATGACAAAAACCCTTCTTCTTGGGCTTACTTGCATCATTCTTAGCCTTTTGTGAAGGCTGTCCTGACCCACTGGAAGGCTGATTTACTGATGTCTTTGCCTGTCCCTTTCCTTTTGACTTGAACTTTGAGAGCATAGCTTGTTCACCTGCACGTGAAGCCAAGTTTTTCCTAGCCTGCTCTTCCTGAAGCAGAATTCCTATCAACTCATGAAAAGTGAGAGGATTTGCACCCCCCCTCAATGATAAGTTCAGCGAGGTATGAAAGCTGAGATAAGTCTCAGGAAGAGAATTCAGAGTGGTGGTAATCATCTCTGAATCAGGAATAATCTCATCAATGTTCAATAATTGCTCTCTGAGATCCTGTAGCTTTGTGAGGTGGACTGACATGGAGTCACCCTCTTCCATATGTGTATTACTTAACTCTCTTTTCACCCTTGCATCATTCCGGGCTGCATACATGCTTTCTGATATCCCACGCTGCCTTCGAGGTCTTACACGATCGGATAAGCGGAATGATAAATCTTTTTACTGAAAGAGAAATACACGACAAAGCTAAGGCATCACGTGAATCCCATCTCTTCTATAGCTGCACCAACAACTTGTCT
Organism: Dipteris shenzhenensis; assembly: GCF_047967505.1. Classification (NCBI taxonomy): domain Eukaryota; kingdom Viridiplantae; phylum Streptophyta; class Polypodiopsida; order Gleicheniales; family Dipteridaceae; genus Dipteris; species Dipteris shenzhenensis. The sequence goes on along the minus strand of NC_141605.1, from coordinate 47,845,956 downwards.
TTTGCAGCTGCACCCTGTGCACGACCTCTTCCTCCTCCTTGCTGGGGAGGGGTATTAGGTGCCATACCTGCTGGTCAGATCTCATCCCCATTCACATAATCCCACAAATTACGAGAAATCAGAATATTACGTACCATAAAACTCCAGAGGGAGTAGTTGGTACCATCCAACTTGTCTTCCTATGAAAGACCACCAAATTGGAAATCATTCTGATTTTGCTGGGCCATGTCTGAGAAAGAGATTACAGCAAATACAAAACTGAATTCCCTTGCTGGGGATGAAATGCACAACTCCCAAAAAACACAGCCAAGCACTGGCTGAAAATGCAACTCAGATTTCTGCAATTTCTCTGTCAAAAATCTGTCAAAGCATCAAAACTCTCCCAAAATCTGCCAAAAGTGCTGCAAAACACTTACAGAAAGGTAGTGTGAACTTAAAACTCCAAAATTGCTCTCCCAACACAAAAGCCCCGAAAGAGGCCTGAAATTGCAACCAAAAAAGGGCAAATTGACCAAAAGCCCCAAATGTTGTAAAAATTGCGCTCTGTCTGCAAAAGCCGCAAATTTCACTGCGAAATTGCAGTGTAATCACAAAATCCCCAAATTTCTGCAAGAAATTGTACTGCAAATTTGAAAGCCCCAAATTTCGAGCTTGAAATTGCAACCAGAAAGGGGCAAAAGCACATAAAGCCCCAAATTTTACAATTTCAGCAGAAAGCCCCAAATTTTTAGGCTAAACCTTTGAATCTGCCTGCAATGTCTGCTTACAAGCAACTACGAACCCGAAAATACCCAAATGACTGCAAAAGACTGCAAATGTCTGCACAAATATCACCAGATCTGCAAATGTTGCAGAAGAATTGCAAGAATGCCTACCAAGGATCACCGGTAGATGAAGGAACTTGCACAATAAATCCTGTACAGAATCCGTACACCTGCAGTACAACTGTACGGAATGCAGTATGGCGGCTGATACAGGTGTGCAGTACGGAACTTGCAGGTACGGATGTACGGATGAGCATGTACAACACAGTACGGGTGTACACAAGTGTACGGTAGGTACGGCAGATCTGCAGTACGGATGTACGGATCTGCAGGTGACGAAACAGTACGGTGCAGTACGGATGTGCAGATCTGTACGGTCGAAGGTACATACGGAGCGTTGGTACAGACAACGAGCAAATCTGGTACGGTGAAGGTACATACGGAGCGCTGGTGCGGAGCTGTACGGCTGCAGGATGTACGGCGACGAATGGCAACGCAGGTAATATTCTAGACTGTACGGAATCAGTCCGTACAGATTGTACGGACGATGAACGATTGGAGCAGGAAGCTGTTGGGCTGGAGCTGGAGGCGAATGTGCAGCAGGAGTAAGAGCAGGAAGAACCCGCTCTGATACCAAATGTGAGAAAGTGAGAGAGCAACAGTGAGAGCAAGAAACGGGAGAGAGAGAGAGCTGAAAGCTTAGTTGCAAAATAGATGAGTGTGAGAGTGATTCAACTGAAGGAGTGAGATAAGGTTTTGTCCTAGTGACAAAACCTTAGTAGTCACTAACCATAGGTAGTGGATTAACTGCGGTTAAGGGGAAAAACCTCTTAAAGAGGGAAAAGTGCCCCTAACTAGCTTATTAAATTACATTGGTCACTGCTGAATTATATCTATAATTCTAACATGGAGCAGATGTCTTGTGGCCTACATTCAGGAGGACCACGAGGACCTGTGTGCTACAGACAAAGCTTGAAAGGGGCTGCCTACCTAGGCTGACACACAAGGCAGCAAGGTTGAGAAGATCATTCTGGACAGAAAGTCTACAGATGCTTGAGGTGGAGCACGTAGGCTCGAGTCTAGAGATAGCCGGCAGATAGGAGAAGTACCCTGTGGTAAGATCAGAGGACCATAGGCCCTTTAACTCCCTCTGAAATAGTGGTTGAGGATGGCATACGCTTCCTTCCTTCAGAATTTTGGGCATGAAAAGTAACTTCAGTAGCAGAAATGGATGGCGCTGAAAGAAAGGACGGTACACGAGGAGAAGACTGTACAAGAGTCGACGCAAAAGCAACGGATGGGGCAAGCTGCATGATAGCTGGCAGATGTTGAACAGAGAGTGGCGAAAATTGTACGGGTGAAGCAAAAATCTGTACAGATGAAGGCTGGGGCAGATCGATAGCAGGAAGAGAGACGCCATGCTCCATCGCTGCTCACACCTTTACACCACACACACACACACACACACACACACACACGCACCAAGTGCATATGGGATAACTCCCAAGATGACATGTGGCACTCACACATCAAACCATTACTAGATCTCCTAGTACAAAACATCACACACACACACACACACTCTTTGGCTATGATTTCTCCAACACCCCCCTTCAGAACAAAGAGTATGAGACCCAACATGTAGGGAGTAGACCGATCCCCCCTCATTAGAGTTTTGGAGTAGGTACTTGTACAAGCTTTAAAACTTATACAAACATGTTATATAGGTGCTTGATGGAGATAAAGAGGGAGAGAGATGAAGATGCTTAATGTAGCTTGAGCCTCGTTACTTGTTGGAGATGGAGAGGGGAGAGTCGAGACTCGAAGTCAGAGGTAGATGTTTAGTGTGAGATCATAGTGAGAGGAGAGGGGGTTTATATGGAACCTTGCCATCTAGGAGGCCCAAAATCAGTTTGGCAGAACCACCACTAATAACAAAACCAGCCATCCAAAACAAACAAACGACCCCAAAAAACCCCACACACAAAAACAAACAAACAAACCACACAACAACAACAACAACCCCCTCAAAAAACAAAACAAAACAACAACAGCAAAACAAAAAACAAAACGAAAAAGTACGGGTCGTACGGAACCGTACGGGACGTTCTGTACATCGAATGAGGGCAACCATGCCCGTGTGATAGTGACTTCTCACTCAGTGTGTGTGTGTGTGTGTGTGTGAGAGAGAGAGAGAGAGAGAGAGAGAGAAGAAATGATACTCCAATGTAGACACCATGAAAGGCTTCCATTCTTTCATCATCATCAATGAGACAAGTGAAGTACAAGCCTTTATAGGCTAGACACACACACACACTAGCTAGTTATGTTGAATTTAAACATAATAATAAATGATAAATCGGGGGGAAGCTTTGAAATCCCAACCCATACAACAAAAACTTCGATAGCAAAAAGGAATAAACAAAGAAGAATATAAGACAAAGGAATGAGAGAGAGAAAGAAAAGAAAGAAAGAAAGATATAAGGGCATGTAATGCGTTTCGTGTAATGAGTAAGAGTGTTGGTGACATGGACATCTTGGAGGCATGGAGCTGACAAGGACGGTTGTCAAAGAAGCCCTCCCAAACTCCACTGTGCCTCGTTGACTCAAAGGCATAAAAATCTGTGACGTGTCACTGGGCTGCATCTATCTCTGGCTCATGTAATATTGTCAGGACAGGCTGTCTCAGAAGTCTCTCTCTATGTCGTCGCATCTTCATCAGATAAAGACCAACACGGGCCTGGTTTTGAAAATGGATCAGGCGAGAGAGTGGTCCAAACCTGATCCCCTCTTGATATAGGCAGTGGTACTGCCCTTGAATCTCATAATGTGCCGGACATGTGCGTAGAGCATGCTCCTCTATCTCCACCTCCCCCACTGTGCAAAGTCTGCATATCTGCTGCTCTCCCGGTATGCTGGCAGCGCCCTTGAATCTCATAATGTGCTGGACATATGCATAGAGCATGCTCCTCTATCTCCACCTCTCCCACTGTGCAAAGTCTGCATATCCACTGCTCTCTCTGTATGTCGACAGCTCTACCTGCCCTGCCTCTATCCCGAGCTGATGGGATGAGACTCTCATCTGTCCATTGGCAATCCTCAATGCATGTGAGATGCGTCTGTCCTCCAGGTACGAGGGTTTGATGACCAGTCCGTCCTCTGATAATTTAAGGAAATGGTCGCGATAGAATTGGATCTTGGTGGGGAGTACCTGGTCCCCCCCTCCCCCGAGTCTGGGCCGTGTAGAGCTGTAACAGATCTAACCGTATGATATGGTTGATCTCATCTCGTGGAATCAGGGAGGATGGGGCATCCAAACTGTACTGGAAGGGGGGGATTCCTCGACCCATACAATCTCAACCGGCTCACCTCAGTAGGTGAAACTATGTCGATGAAGCACTGCTCGCAAGGTGTTGAAAATCATAACCTTGGTCTTGCTAAGGTTGATTGTCACGTCCCTCTCCTTGCAAAACACTTCTTTCTTTTAACAGAGAAAAGGAACTTCTATTAATGCTTAAAATCCAACCATACAAATTGGCAAAACCAGAGAGGTGCCAATCGTGGCCAAAAACAAAACAGGCTGAAAGAAAACCCGCCTGTTGCCAGAGATCTCAGCTCACTGCCTAGGGATTCTCTATAACAAGGGCTAACAACCACTGTGGTGGACTATACAGCCAACGAATCCCTTGCGGCGTGAGATCATAAAATACACCTACAGGCCAAGCCTTGCAAAAACATGCCCGCCTATCGTCAGTAGCTCGAGAATCTAGAAGAACGCCGCACTCCCAAATGGATCGCAACGTACAAATGATATCTTGCCAAATGGCAACTAGCGTAGCCGTCGGAGGAACATGGTGCTAGCCCATGACCCAGCTACAATGGGCCACCCAGATGTTCCAAGCCGTGATGCAGGCCACCGTCTCCCAGACAGTATCCTCTCTCGACTGAGGGGGATGGTGAGAAAGGGGGGGAGTAGCCAAGTGAAGCTCAATGCTGTGAATGCTCCGACCTTGTATCCGGTAAGCTGGCGAGACTGTGTCTATGGAGAAGGCGTGGCTCCCCTCTGTAAGCCAAGCTGCCATACCCAATGTGAAATCTCTTTGCGTGCTCTGAAGCCGTGCCACAATCCGAAGCGCTGCGAGCCAGATCCTCTGAGCTGCTGGGCAGCTCCATAAGCAGTGAGGAATAGTCTCCATAGCTCCGACTGTACATCTGTGGCAGCTGCCATCAACCCGCATCTGCTCAAGCCATGGGTCCACTGGGAGACCACCGTGTGCGACCATCCAAAAGAAATAGGATATCTTATGTGGATGCAGGCTAGACTACAGGCGGGCCCAAAATCTGGATCTAACCTTCTTGGGCACCTGCTGCACACTCTAGTGTCTCTCCCGTGAAGGGGTCCAAGCCGTTGCGTCCATTTGGATGCGACGTCCTATCCGTGTGGTGTACGAGAAGAAAGGCACCTCCTCCACTCTCTCTGAGAGACCTGCTCTAAGCGTGGGGCGCAAGCTTCTTTACTAGAGCTCAACCAAACTCTCTCTGGCAAGCAAGGCCTTGGTGGCTAACCAGGTCCTAGCTCCCATCTCGAGTAGGTGTCTCCCATATCCTGTCACCTGTGTATCATCTGAAGATTGTGCTATCCTGAGATCAGCTGGGTCCATCTCTGGTACTTTGAGAGGGTCCATCTCAAAGTCTAGTAATCCCACTTGTCTATCCCCTGTGCGTGTGTTGAAGTCACCAAAAAGAAGGACCTCTCCCAGTCTGGAGAACTCCATGATGTCATCGTAAATCGTCTCGTATGGGCTGTGGCCCTCTGTAGTGACTTCATGCACGTATGATGATGTGTCTGGGCAAAAGTAATCACAGGAAGCTAGAGCGTTTCCTACTCAGAAACAAGGACAGCGATTGGCCCCAAATGCTGGTGTCCCTTGTGGTATTTCTTTAATATTCATATAAAGCCAAGCGGCTGATTGCAAGGTCTCCTGAAAGCTGCACCACAGGCAAACCACTGCCCACAGACTTCCAATATCCTGCACACCCTGCAATTCCTGCTCAACCTTATATGGCAAATAAGCATCCAATTGCTAGGCAATCCTGCAATCTCCCTGCCAACCAAGTGTGCAACAGAACCCCAAAGGCATCAACTAACCTTGCACTTCCTGCACCTACACAACCCAGTGCCCAACCAGCGAGACACGGCTGAACAACTGCAGAAAAGCCCCAGACAGCCAAACTCTGGTGTAATCAATTCACCACACACTTCCAAACAAGTCGCCCTTATTAGTAGCCCTCCTAGCCGCTGCCCAACAGCAAAAACCAACCCTTCTTGGCGAGAAATCAATCTCAAATGCAATAACCAACCAACAACCAGTCCGGGAATGGCAAAAGCAGGAAAAAGCTAGCCTTCCTCTCCCCAGAATCCACAGAAATCAGGTCACCTAGGCTGGAAAACCCTAGATCCTTCAAAGAATAGTTGATTCTGCCCTAGCACAACCCCAAAAACAACTTAGAAGAGGTCGCCCAAGCCTCGAATGCTCCAAAACCAGCAGCAACAGCCCAAAAGCAACCAAAAACAGGTCGAAATCCCTGTAGAAGCTCCTGCTCGGCTCCAAAACAGCCCACAGCACATGCAGCCAGCCTCCGTGCAGCCTGGAAGCAGCAAAAACGAACTGATCTGGAGGCTCTTGGCACAAAAACGAATCTCTTTGAGCTTGTGGCACCCCTGGCAGCCCACCAACAGCCCATAGACTGCCCTGGTAGTCAAAACTTAGCAAGGCAATGTGATAGAATAGAGCCGTGGAGCACTTTCCCAGGCTGGGCAAATACAGAGAAAATGCTCCTCTGTCTCAACCACCCCTAGCGTACATGGCATGCAAATCCTCTGCTCTCCACCAAGAAAGATTTATTAACATATGTTGAAAGGCCAAAAAAAACTAGATCCAATCATGGAGATACACCGCTCATAGGGGAAATTGGGGGTCTCTAGCATAGCTCTAAAAACTACTTATGAAAATGAAAATAAAAAGGAGCTAGAAATAGATGGGCAAGAATTGGAAGGAGTTCTGAAGGCTCCAGTCGTGTCCCGTGTCAGCCATGAGTAGTTTAAGCTCTACATGGGCTTGACTATTGTCCCATCGGGAACCTTGGTGTCTCTAGAACATATCACACAGAGAGAGAGAGAGAGAGAGAGAGAGACACACACACACACACACACACACACACAAAGTCTATTAACGTCCATGGGAGACCAAGAGGTCTATGGGACAACGTGGAAACCAACTACTACGCTTAGGGAGGGCATAGGGCAGCTCCATTTTATTTAAAGTACCTATGTGATAATCTAGATAAAACGTATGTAGATATAGCTGGCCATACATCAGTTTAAGACTGAGAGTCTTTTGGTTTTGATTTAGATTCTTTAATGAGTGCTACTCCTTCATGATAGACTGCCCATTTACCTCCTTCCTCGCAGCCTGAACCTTTGCTAATTCCTTTGCCTTATCCTTCAGTTGAGCTCTTGTGAGTTCTTCGGCTACCCATATCTTAGTCCCTTTCAGCTTATGAGATTGTTGTAGTGGTCTCGTGAGTTGAATGTAATGATAGCATGACCATTATGCCTACCCATCTAGACTGCTCGAACTTCACCATCATCATCAGGATTGTCATCTACGTCAACTGTCCAATCAAATAGTAGGCATGGCTCCTTTGACATGTGCAAAGGTATCATTGAATGATTCCTCTTCTTTATACCATTCATCTGGAAGCCCCCCATGGGTAGGCTGCTCGAACTTCACCTTCATCATCAGGATTGTCATCTGCGTCAGTTGTCCAATCAATGGTAGGCATGGCTCCTTTGACATGTGCAAAGGTATCATTGAATGTTCCCTCTTCTTTATATCATTCATCTAGAAGCCCCCCAATTCTGATTTTCTAAGCATTATCCTTTCAAGCTGCATATTCTTTAATCTCTTCCTGAATATCAACTTTGTTGACCTTTGCATCAAACTCCACAATCACTTCTTGCTTGGCTGTCTGCAATTCTGTTTGAACTAGATTCTTGACTGTAGAGACTAGTTGGTGTTAGGGGGGGAAGCATTACATGACTTTACAACCTCGTCAATGACTTCCTTCTTACCAGGTCCTTCCAAAACTTGAATTCTAGTTATGGCATCCGCCAGTTGCATCTTCAGCTCTCTCACTTGATCCTATAGGAAGCAACTCTGTTCATGATACCCAATAATGGGTCGGTCAAAGAGACCACCTCGGTCATAGATATGCGCATACGGGGAAGGCGTCTTGGTTGTAACTGTGGCGTATCGAAGGTTGCTGGAGTAGAGGGTGATTTTGAAGAGGAGGGTAAGCTAGGCTATTCTTTGCCGGTCATATCTCATGTTACCCCCTGGCTGAGCTAACCCCCTAGTTGAGCTGGGGGTTCAACCTAACTAGGTTTTCCTAGTTGGTGAGGCTAGGCGGGGATAGGCGGAGGGCTGGCGGGGCTAGGCGGGGGTAGGAGGAGGGCTGGCGGAGCTAGGCGAGGGTAGGCTGAGGGCAGGCGGGGCTAGGCTGAGGTCTGGCGAGGCTAGGCGAGAGTGGGCGGAGGGTTGGCAAGGGTAGGTTGAGAGGCGGCGGGGCTAGGCTGATAGGCGGTGAGGCTAGGTTGAGTGCGGCGAGGCTAGGCTAAGGGCAGAGAGAGAGGGAAGGGGGAGGGAGGGGGAGGCGCGGGCTGAGAGAGAGATAGATAGAGATAGAGAAAGAAAGAAAGAAAGAAAGTTTATTAAAGTCTTCGGAAGACCAATGGGTGTGTGAAAATCTTGATACAACAAGCTGTGGTAGTGGAGCTACTAAACAAGCGTCCATACCAATGTAAAATGCAAAAATGCAGAATGGCAGTACTAAGTCCTAAGTACAACATAGTCATGTCGATGGTCGACTATATATCAATCTCAGCATCACATTACTCACTTGCCATTTAAAAACTATTAATATATTATTATACTATTTTTTATACTAATTATCATACACCCTTATTACTTCCCTATCCTATTCCACTCCTCCCTCCTCATTCCCACTTCCACTTCCCATTACTCACTTGCTATACACATTTGCAAACTATTAATATATTATTACATGATTTTTTATACTATTTGTAAACTTACATATGGGCAAAATCACAGGTGTCAAAGCGATCCTATTGTGGTCATACAACAACTGTGCTTTTATTCAAGGGTATATTTATCCTCATCAACAAGCTTATTTACTCAAGGTATGAAGTGCATAATTTGTGCACTAGGTGTTTACTTTGTGCCAAAATTGTTTGCCACACACACACACACATATACATATACCGAGAATTTTCTAATATTATCACATCTACATTTCTCCAATGGGCACAAAACTTTGTACACTCCTCAACCTAGGTCTTATTGACTTGCATACAAAGTGGTGCACCCATCTCATAAGTACTTGTTCGGATAACACACCTCCTATGTATTTTATGACGATTGTGCATAACACTAGGAACAAAATGGTGTATCATGTGAGACAGACTATGCAAAGCATATCCAATGGACACAAGACTTTACACGTTCCTCAACCTAGGCAGTATTGACTTGTGTGCAAAGTGGCATCCCCATCCGATAAGTACTTGTTTGAAAAATACACCTACGATCGTGTTTTTTGACGATTATTCGAAGTGTGTGAGTTGCATAGCGGTGTGGATATTCTAAAGAATAGATAGGTGTGGTCTGCTCCTAGGGTGATGGTGAGACAGAAAAGTCACTGATATGTGAAATGAAGGCAGGAGATCCCATGAGATAGTCAACTACACTAGACCCCCCTCCATGTGGGAAACATGTGAATCCACCTGAGGAGAGCCAGCAAGGCAGGCCATTATATATGATAAGATCATGTATCCTTCCCATGTCTAATAGTGCATGCCCATAAGATGTGATTGGCACGCGTCTATCTGTGGAAACTCGAGACATCCCAGCCTTATCTATGTCAACAACTGGTAGTAAGATAGAGTGAACATGAAAATCTAGAAGAAATACCTAGTGTGTGCATGTCCTCGCGTTGAAGTCCCTGACTAGGAGAACTTCCAGGCGGCTCGAAAAATCTACAATGTCTGGGTAGAGGGCTGCATATGGTGATGTCTCAGCCTCCTCGCGTAGGTCTCTGGCAAAGTGCTAAGTCTCAAGGAGGAAGTAGCGGACTATGATGAAGAGATCCTCACATCGCGGTCGTTGGATCCGTATCCATTAGAACCTGGCGTGTGCATTTTATCTCTCGATGGAGCGTGAGTGATGATCAGTATAGTACTGCTATTCCCAATCCTTGAACTCCTCTCGTCTCTTGAGTCTCATCTCGATATGTTGTCTCCCATGTATATCCATTGACCATAGGCAGAGGTCGCTCTGGACTATGATGTCTCTCTGTATAGAAAGCTATATCTTGACCTGTGTAGGATTCCGTATCTGACCATAAAGTGCCGTTGCAGTTCCAAACACTGCAAGTCAGGTTCTCAGTACTCTGAGTCTCATAGACCTCACCCCTCTATGCTGGTGTCCCTCAGATGCTTGTCGGGGACCTATCAAGAGCCACCCCTCTTGAACTATATCCCACTTCCCCTCATTTCGGGTGAAATCCCACTGCTGTAGAAGGATACGCCTCTTCTTCACCTAGAGGGGTGTAAGATCCTCATCTAAGTGGATCTCTAGGTGTGTATGCAAGGTTGAGCGTCTACGTAGTGTCGCGAGGCGGGCCTGGTAATCTCTGAAGCGAATGATGAGAGGCTGCTCTCATTTGGGGTCACCTCAATCATGTGCTCCGAAACCCCAAGAGTGGAGGTCACCAAGTCGACTATGTCATCCATGGGGGTAGTAGCTGTGTGTGGGATGCCACGTACTCTAACATTGAGAGCCTTGTTGACCCTCTGCTGCTGCTCTAACATGGTGGCTGAAACGGTGGCCTTCACTGGTTCCCGTTTAGCAACATCCACTCATCTGGTAGTCTTTGCAATGGCCGACTGCATATTGGCTATCCTGCTGGTCCATCATTTGGGGCTGTCACCATGGCTGCCATCTCCTTCCGGAGCTAGGATATCGCTGGCCCTCTGCCAATTATGTTCAGTGAGTGATTTCTCTAGCTTGTGTCTATATGCTTAAGATTTTTTGTATTCCATAGCTTGTGTCTATATGCTTAAGATTTTTTGTATTCCATCTTTAGTCGGGGCTAAGGTTTTCTAATATTGCTCCTCTTGTTACTCACTCTATTAAGAGAGAGAATGCATTGTGGTTAGATTCCATCATTTTGTCATTAAAAGTTAAAATCTCTTATTTTGCTCTAAAATGGTGCTGAAACGGTGGCCTTCGTGGGTTCCCGTTTAGCAACATCCACCCATCTGGTAGTCTCTGCAATGGCACTGCGTACTGGCTATCTGTGCCTCAACTGCCTCTACGGCTGGTCCACTATGTGGGGCTGTCACCATGGCTGCCAGCTCCTTCCTGAGCTGGGATATATCCTGGCTCGGGCTGTGAATAAAACAGGTCCTGTTCCACCTCCCATGTGCGAAGGCAGTGTATCTCGAGAAGGACATGATCCCACGAGTCCGATGGTATCGTGTGGCCATGAAGTGTGCAGGGGTGCGGCGTGAATAGGGGCTGGATAATGGGGGGTGGAAGTGGATACTGGTGGGGAGACAACTGGAATGAGGACGTAGTGAGACCAAGTGAGCAGGAGAAAGGTGGCTGAGTGAGGGGTAAGGGTGACAGAGATGAGATGTACTGTGGGGGATGGGCATAGTGGGTCAGGCTAAGAGGAGCTCCCCTCACCCCAACATTGATAGCGTTGCTGTTCATGACACAGCCACACCTAGAGTGGTGGGGCTGTCCCCTCCAAGGACGGTGCAGGAGATGATCCCAAGGGTGATAATGATGGTGATATAGGGGCTGGTGCAGGTGGTGATGATGTAGAGGCTGGTATCGGATTTGAACTTGGTTTGGTTGCCTTCTGCGCGGTGGTACTATCCACCTGTTGCTGTGTTTATTCACATCCTTGGTGCTTCCTCTCATCTTTGAGTCTCTCTTTCTCCTTGTCCCCTTTGTCCCCTTTTGCCATTGTCTCAGCCCAGCCCAGCCTAGGGGTTAGCTTCAGCCCAGAGGTACAAGTAGACATGGCCAAGATGGAGTGGTGTATCCTCCTCCAAATCCCCCTCTGCCTCCACCCCAAAACAAACTATTCCTGCTAGCAGCAGCAGACCTCTCTACTCTTCAAATCCTGTCCTCCAAATCCCCCTCTGCCTCCACCCCAAAACAAACTATTCCTGCTAGCAGCAGCAGACCTCTCTACTCTTCTGTTGCCAGGACACCCTCTCTGTATGCAAAGACATGTTACCAAGGTGGTTTTGACCAACCTATTCTCAGGCAACATGAACATATTTATTTCTTACAACAAGAAGTGAGGGAGTTGAATGCTGGAAGAGGTGAAAGCTAAACTTCGGGTCCTTGAAGGGCCTGGACAACAATAGTTATAGATGAATCTGTAAAGGCATGTTAAGGCTTCTCCTCCTACCCCCCAGTTGGTCTCCACAGTCAAGGATTTAGTGCATACCGAAGTTCAAACAATTAAGGAAGTGATTGTGGAAGTGGGACTCCAAAAGACTGGTACAAAGAGGACACATTTAGTGAAACATTGACAAAGGTCAAAGAATGGACGGATGGTGATGAGGAGGAAGATGACGACTCAAGACCAGCTTCTATTGGACAATCTAAAGGTCATGCCATCCTTACTTTGAAGTCAAAAGATTTGCGGATCAAGCTCCTCCAACAATCTTATAAGCTGAAAGGTACCAACGTATGGATAGCTGAGGAGCATACACAAACTCAACTCAAGAACAAGGCAATGGAATTAGCAAAGGTCAAGGCTGCCATGAACGATGGGAAATGGGCAGTTATGGATAGCTGAGGAGCTTACACAAGCTCAACTCAAGAACAAGGAATGGAAGTAGAAAAGGTCAAGGCTGCCAGGAAAGATGGGAAATGGGCAGTATACCGTGAAGGAGTAGCACTTCTCAAAGAGTTCAAATCAAAACCAAAAGACTCTGAGTCTTAAACTGATGTATGGGCCAGCTATATATGTGTATGTTTTATCTAGGTTATCAAAGTACGTACTTTAAATAAAAATGGAGCTGCCTCTGCACTCCATGGTAGCTGCCCTGTGCCCTCCCTAAGCTGATGTACTAGATGGTTTTCATGTTGTCCCATAGACCTCTTGGTCTCCCGTGGACGTTAATAGACTTTCTTTCTTTCTTTCTTTCTTTCTCTTGATGTTACTTGATTTGCTGAAAAGAGACTATGGGGGGGAAGAAGGTGTATAGCCCTTCCTACCTTCCATTACAGGTTTAGTGGACTGAAGGGGGCCCCCATGAGCTGTCCCTTCAACCTCCACCTGTAGTAGTTCCAAAATGTGGGACTTGCTTTGCCTTTGTCTTGATTTGCTAGTACTTTCTTGCTGTTGTGCAGGTCTAAATTTAATTTTGGGTCCTGCAGGTCCAAGTGGGAGGGCTGGGGTGGAGACATGACCCTGTATAGTGTACTGCTGCTGTCGGTGAAGTGCAGGGGCTGGAGACAGCCCCGTGACCTGTATGTGATGGCGAACAGAGGTGGGGGAGGCGGGGGCAGCCCCACCCCCTGTACATGGTGACACAAATAGGCGGAGGGGGCTGGAGAAGCCCCCGCGAACTGAAGAGGCGCTGCTGGCGAGGCTGGAGCAACTCAGCTGCTGTGTCTGAGGGCACACGGCGGTGGTGGGTGGATTGGGCAGCTCCAGGCTGCAGAGTTGTCACCCACAAGCATTGGCAGGGGAGACAGCAGAGCGGGGTGAGGGAGCAGGGAGGGCTGAGCGGGGTGAGGGAGCAGCAGTGAGAGAGAGAGAGAGAGAGAGAGAGAGAGAGAGAGAGAGAGAGATTAACATCCGCTGGAGGCCTTGTGGGCCTATGGGACGAAGTGCAAAGTATACCAAAAGGGAAAACCCATACAAGCCACAATGGGCTGGAGCAAAGGGCATGCTAAGACCCTTGATAAGTACCTTGCTGAAATAGAGAGAGACCACACATGAGCTGTGATTGCCCTAAAAAGTAGCTTGCAAAGAATATTGGTAAGTGGGATCAGACACAGAGAGAGAGAGAGAGAGAGAGAGCTAAATTGTCTTATTTTTATCAGGAAAGAGCTCACATGTACTACAGTGAGATGAAGCCTGAACAATTTGCATTGATGCAAAAGTACCTCTCTGGTCGGGCTTCCAAGACCAGCCAACCACTCGCAAAGCTTTGAAAGGCCTTTGTGAATAATGGTATGGTTTGTTGCTTCTATTGTTCATTGCATTTTTTCTACTTAGCTACATTATGTTACATATGGGTACCACGGTAAGAAACTTGTATAGATGTGCTTTCTTGGCAATTGCCTCTAGTGCCAAAGAGGAATGTAAATGTGTTTTCTTACATCATACTGAATCATCTCAATAAAGAGGGATCCTCATTGTTATGTCAATAATGCTTCCTTTTCGTTTTTCTTCTTGTTTGGCCATATGCTAATAATATACTTCTTCCAACTAAACGCCATCATTTTTGTATCGTCAAATTGGCAAGCACTTTGTATACGATTTGCGTAAGTTTATTTTTGTACGTGAGCATGCAAAGTTATGGGAGTGCGTTAGGTAGTAATTAGAAAAGCAAGCTAAAGAACAGAACGTAAAGCTAAAAACAACTTTTAGTTCATTTTTCAATAATTACATGTGCTTTTAATAAGTAGTCTTGCCCAGGGGATTTGGAAAATAACTAAATAGTTTTCAATTTACGTCTAATTAAGTATTTTGTAACTTTCCCTTTTATTTTTGCACCCCGAAACCTGTCTATCCATGCACACATATTAATACACCCCAAGTTTCTATGATTTTCTTCAAGTTGTCAAAAGCTAAAAGCTCTTATTTTTCTTGTCAAATTATGCAACGGAGAAGCTGTGGGTGCAAAGTGATGAATAGAAAGAACATAGACCAAGAAATGATCACACCTCATGCACATTCATGAGATCTAGCAACTCAAGAATAGCCTTCAATCTATTTGGATCCATTTTGATCTCTCCTAAAAAAATTGTGTGGCCCATCATAGTCTCTCTATTAAGAATAATTCACTCTTTTTGGAATTTATAAGGAGCCGATTCAAGAAAGTACCTTTAAATGCTCCCTATGATCTACCTCATCTCTACTAAAACATGTGATGTCATCAAAGAAAGTACCAATGAAAGAAAATATGTGCTTTTGAAAAATTCTACTCATGTGATTGAAGATGGTTGGAGCATTACTCAACCCAAAAAGTGAAAACAAGATGCTCATACAAGCCCTAAGACATACGAAAAGCAATTTAATGAATATCCTCCAGTGATATCCATACCTCATGGTATTTGCTATTTAGGTATGTGCAACAAAAAGCATGTGTTCCTCTTATGCTATCCAAAATCTCGTCTATGAGTGGAATAGGGAGCCCATTCTTGATTGATAGCTTATTCAAGGCTCGATAATCTACATTCTCCAAGGTCCATCCTTCTTTAAGGAGAGCAACACCAGTGAAGAAATGGGTGAACTGTATCAGTTTGCTCTCTACTAATTCCAGGACCTCTTTTTGGATTTCATGTGCTTTGTTAACCCTTCAAGGTGGTTTATTTGGTTGAGTGCTTCTTGGAATCAAGTCTAAGTTCAGTCTTCAAGCCACTCAAGTGGCAAACTCTTGGGTTAGTCATTTAAGAAACAATCTCCATATTTATTAATAAAGATTCTCCTCTCCTCGATCAGATTATCTCCATTGTTCTCCTTGTTAGACTCATTTAAGAAACAATCTCCATATTCATTAATAAAGATTCTCCTCTCCTCGATCAGATTATCTCCATTGTTCTCCTTGTTAGACTCATGTACATAACGCAAATATGAACATATAGCACCTTTTGAAAACCTTTGGAACATGGCTCACCGTAGGATTGAGACTCTTTTGTACCCCTGCTAAAATGGTAATGTCTTGGCCATGATGTCAAAAGGAAAACCTTCTTCTCACGATAGTCAGAAGGATTCTATGTTTGTTAGCACTATGGTTGTCCCAAAATGGCATCTACATTAGCCAATGGTTCCAGCAAAAGGTCAAGATGGTCCAAGTAACCCTATATCTAACTTGCTCCCAATTGGAGTGAGTGAAGGACACATCATGGAATGCTCTTGTAGTGCTACTTGTGAGATCCATATCTAGAACAAGGGTAAATAATGCTATGCATCAAACTCACATAAAGGAGAAACAATGATAACTTGTCTTCGACATTCCCCAAGCCTTCCTAAGCCCATGAGCTATAGGAAGGCCCATGAGCTACATCTTCCCCTCTCAATTTTGAGTCCTTTAACTAGTTTTTCCTTTTTGGCTTCTTATCTTGCTAGCTTTTTTCTCTTAAATTTTGTGAATGTGTAATCACAACCCCCTCTCCTTATATTTCTACAAAAATTGTCCCTTGAATTTTGTGAGTGTGTGTTTACAAACCACCTCCTTATATTTCTACAAAGTTTACTCATCTACTCACTTTTAAGGTGTAGCTGGATTGTTTTGTTGTCCCATTTTGTTATCTTTTCGTGGGTAGGGTTTGGCTCCCTCCCTAGGGAAACCTCATCCTCTTTGTTGAAATATGTCCTTGTTCTTCCTAAACTCAAGCTTATCACGTTTCATTCCAAATCTTTCTCGATCATTCCTTTTCTCTTCACTTTTGTACTAGGACGATGATTTTCTTCAAGTCTCACACACCAAAAGTTACTTCCCTCTAAATGCTCTTAGTCAAACCACTTAGAAACTTGTAGGACTATGAAGTTTTGATACGAGATGAGAAGTTTGTACTCGAGCAAAGTAACCAAAAATCTATCCTTGTCACCGATCTTCTACTTAAAGCTATCCCACTCTATAAACATGTCCCCATCAAGAGATAACAATGCTCACATATCTATTTCTTAAATCCTTCTCAAGTCTTTGAAACCATACCTTGACATGCTAGTGCTTAATGATGTAAAAGTAGAAGTGAGTTCAACTTTTCTCTGTCCTAGCCTCTTCTTGTGCAAAATATATATTTAGCCTCTGCAGACATCCTATAAGCATCTTGAGCTTATGATTGCCATTTGCATGCCAATCAGATGTGACCTTTCCACTTCACACAGCCACAGTGTCTAGATCCATCAAAGAATCAATAACCATAGATGATATCAATGTGTACTTCCTTCCATGCAATTGTACCTTCTTCGACACTGTGGCTCCTCATTTCTCCTATTCTTCCTTAACGTAGACAGTGAGCTCATCCTCCTTAGTGAAGTCCTCTAACTTTGCACTTTCTTCTTAGGGTAACATTGTTATAATTCCATAAAATTTTCTCAAGATTGTGCTATCTTTTCCTACATGTCTGTCATTGGCCCTCTCTTCATACTCTCCCCTCTCTTGAGACCCGTTTTCAGGCCACGTTTTCCATGTTTTTTTCCTTTCCAAGTCTCCATGCAGCTCGCTCAATAGCTGAACTCAATCTCAATCTTAAATGGGTCAAAAAGTTGCTCTTGTAGTGGTGGCAACTATTGTGACTCTTCCTTGCAAGCAGTCCAACTGTATCTTAGGCACCTAGTTTCAATTTATTCCCAAACTAGATTGATCTCTCCTTCTTTCTGGGCATGGTCTTCCTGAGGTTAAGAAATTACCTCTTAGGATTCTCGGCATCACATCATTAAATGTCTACCATGGCTTCAAACTAACATAGACTATTAAAATTTTCTTATTGACTCAACTTTTATACTAAGCTGATCAAATAGATCAATGGAAAGAAAGAAAGCTGAGGCATGCTCTAGTGGAAGCATGTGTCCAAAAGTTTATTCAATTCAATTAACACTTGAAATTTAAAAAACATCAATAGAAAATTGAAACAAGATTCACTAATAGACATCAATTGAAAATTAAAACAACATTCACTGTCATCATCACACAAAAGGCTGAACACATTGGGTAAAGAAAATAGAATATAGAAATAGGAACACTTCATGGGGGGCAAACGAGAATTACTTCTTTCTAGAGCTAGGCACATGGCATATTCATGTTTTCCAAATAATGAATTTTAAATACAATGATATTCCAAAACCTTGGAGACAGCTATAAGTAGACCCTAAGAGGAGACTAACTAAAACATCGTTCCTTTACAAATACAAGGAGATTATACAATGAAATAAGAAAGTAGAACAACTCCAACATAGCACACATATACATAGGACTCTAGCAGTTCGCAAGAGATGCCAAATGTTCAGCCAAAAGAATGGGCTAGAAGTGTGGAACTCAAGGTTCTACCACTGATCTTCCATGAAGACACTGAAACAATCACTACCCATGTCAGCCTTATTAGTATCACAATCCAACAACACAAGTTCTAGTTAGAGAATTTCAAGCAACACCCAAACTTTGGTAGAGAACTACGATTGTGCCCAAATAGATTCACGCTATCAAAATGCCAAGTAGATGATGCTAGAAGAAGATAGTCAGCAAAAGACTCCAAAAGATATATGTGCAAGTGAATTTGAAACATGGAACAAGCAAGTTCAAAACCTAGGATAGGTGAATCCAAAATCTAGAGTGCGAACATTAAACAAATGGTCTCAGAACCTAAAAGTTAAACAAGTTAATTTGGAACCCAAAAACATGAATCTAGAACCCGAAACAAGCAAATCAACTTTTGGAACAGATTCCTTTAAGTACTAGGAGCTTGATTTGGTGCCCTTATAAATGATGTGGGAACAGTGTTAAGACCGACTATAGCACTCTGTGTACAAGTAGAAATGTATTGTGAAATGCAATCATCATTTCTTAGCTAAATGTGTGTTGAGTATGGCAAAGCTCCGCTTGCAATAACTTGAATTGAGAGCATAATTGATAGATTTGATAGGATAGGATAGCCAAAACACGTGCAAGACAAGATCTAGACATACTTGCAAAATCACATTAGACTTCTATGTCTAGAGAGAGAGAGTATTTATTCACTATGGGGTGGATAGAGAAAACAAGAAATCTCTCTAATTGAGACTCTATACAAGCAAATTTGGAACTCGGGACAAGCAAATCGCAAACCGAGAACAATCAATTATGGAATTCAAAACAAGTTAATTTGAAACAAATAGATTCGAAACTCAACATTTGGAATAAGTGCAACACCTAGAATGAGTTTTAGAGATGCTGTATCTGAGAAAAGAAAGCAGCCTCGATTCTCACAAAGAGCATGCAAGAATGAAAAAAGAACTCCTCCTTTGTTATGAACAAAGGAAATAACTAAGGCAATTATAAGTTGAAAAAAACTTTTAGTCTGCTTTTCATGAAACATGTTTTTAAGGTAATCCAGCATAAAGGATTGGGATAATAATTAGATAGTTTGACTTTCCCTTTTAATTTGGTACCTCAAGATCCCTTTATCCATGTCCATATTTAAATACACATGATGGGCCTAGAAAAATTAATACACCCTAGGCATTCTATGATCATAATCACACATTAGACTTCTAAGAATTCACCCAAACCAAAACCAATCCTTAGGGTTTAGTGTGTATTATCTAATGTGCATGTGAGTGGTCAAGTTAAAATGGTATATGCTCAAAGATTATTGGTTCCAAAGATCACAACCACCTTACAATTAACTCCAATGTAAGCTTGCTTTATCCTTACCAAAATGAAGCATTATTGCCTAGCACACGAAGGCTCACCCCAAAGTCTAATATGAAGGTACTAGGAACTCAGGGTGTAAAAACCCTTAGATAATTCAGTGGTGTGTGGAGCACCCTAGTCTCATGAAATTAATATCAAGTCATGTAGACCTAGACAAATGCTTTCATACATAGTGGAGCGCTAGCTCCTCAACATCTTGTCACATGTATGTGACTAGATACACACTATGAAAGTGTGAGCTATGTCTTAACCTCACAAAAGGAGCCACACCATCTTAAACATTGTGAGAGCTCATGGTGCATAAACCATGGAAGGTAGAGATATATGTATATATGGAAAGATTGGTTCTCATGCCTTGTCTATGAGATATGTGAGTTGAGCTTTATAAAGAAAATAGAGATGCTATTTCTCTAATGATCTGTACCAATCTGATTGATCCATTTCTCAAAGATGACAAAGTTACTATGAGCTTGGAAGGTTGCAAAGCCTAAGCACAAATGCTACTCTTATAAGGCTTATGCATTAACCAAGTTGTTGGAGCACATCACTGGCAACCATTTGTTATATGTTGGCTCACTACGAAGCATATGCTGCCATGAAGAGGTGCATCCCCCTCTAAATCGGCATTAGCTAATAGAATTTGATGATGAACTATCAAACTAGTGTAAGAGGTAGAGGAATCTCTCAAACTAGATATCTTCTAGAACGAGCACTTGTGGATCTGTTGACAACTACCTGTAGCTAGGAAAATTTATTCCATTGGTAGGGAAGAAGGCAACGTGGCCTATCTATATAGACATCAAGGAATGTTTCTTGTTTGACAAAATCGTAAGAAAGCAAGAAGGAGGTCTTGCGGCCTATTACTAGGCACCATGGCCTTTCTCCAATAGAGATATGGATAACCTAATACAAGGCCCATATGGCTTGAAACTATAGAAGTCTTGATGGCTTGTTACAAGGCATGATGACTTGAAGTTGAGGCTTTGGTGTAGAACATAAATAGAGAAGCATAGCTCTTCTGTGGTCAAAGATGGAAGCTTCACATGGTTTGTCTATGAAGAATGCTCTCAGAGGATCAATACTACTAGGTTCGTGTGCCAAAAATCAAGAAATCAAGACTGCATTGGAATGGTAACACGGAACTAAGACTATGTTGAAAGAGTAAGTCGAGACTACGTTAGGATGGATCATGCATCAAATGCACCAACATGACATCGCAACATGAGTCAAAGATTTGTTAATGTGGAACTAGAATATAGGTATGGTCATCCAAAATTAGCTAGAACCAAGATTAATGTCAAAAATATAAATCTAGGCCTTTTATAAGCACCAAAATCACAAATGCCTTAATGACATGGCCCTATTAAGGAGCTGTGCCAAAACATAATGATAGTGCACCAAAAGTCAAACTATGTCAGGTTGTTACAGAATGGCATCAAAATTTGAATAACATGCAATTCAAACTTTAAGAATCAAGAATATCTAAATGCTACACCAAACTATGCTAGAATTTATGGATTGTGGGGAATGGATCATATTGCCCTAAAAACAAGGTACAAGTGTTTGCACCATGTTGCTTTTGCTAATTACATTCCCACACTTTTCACTTGTATTCATCCAACCTTGCTTGGCAATGCACTTTTCTTCTAAGCTATGTCCTTTAAATTGCCCAATGTATGTTAATCAACTCCTTCTCCCAATGTAAAGCATCTTCATGCAATGCATGCATAATAATTCATTGGTTAGAATCTAGTTATGTGTTGTTACGTGGACATGTTAAGGACTATGGAAAAGACCACTATATGGTGTCTTATGATGTCATGGTCTCACAACTTTCTCATAACAATTTTTTGTTTAACTGCACATGTTAAGGACTACATGGTGTCTTATTATGTCAAGCCCTCACAACCTATTTGTAGTCATGTCGATATGAGTCATTAACCCATTAGCTTGACCCAATCAATTCTTACACTACACTTTCTCCACATCTATTTTCCTAAAAGGTTTTTTATTCTCTACTCACTAGTAGCTTCTGTCAATCCATTTGTGATATGCATGAATCATGAAGGAGATATATTGTTTTTTTCCCCCTTCCCCCTACTATGCAATACATTTTTTATTGATGATCCACTTCTAATATGAAGGATTGCTTCATGTTGTTCACACCTTAACACTTGCAATAATGTCGTTGATAAACCCCCAATGCATGCATCATAAAAGGAATTTTGTTGCACAAACACCTTTGTTGTTAACCAACTTGCATATTTAGATTTACAAGATAGTGGGCACATACCAATGCCACATCACGCTACACAAAGAACAAATGTCAGTACATTCTTACTTTACTAATTATTTACTAGCCCCAAAATATCTATCAAGGGCCAATGCATGATTGGGTGTAGCCATTTTTTGTGAAGCTCATGAAATATATTGCATATGGATAACTTGCTCAATTCATAACTTATGCATTTCTCAATGGAATTTGACAAACTTGATTTCCAATCTAATCTACACATTTTAAACTTGAATTCGATATTAAATCATTACATAATGAGCATCTTGAATGAGACAATCAATCTATTGCAAATTCTATTAATGCCTATGAAGCATGTATCTTGGATAGTATATGATATCCAAAATATTTTTAAAACATAAAATAATTTTCCTACACATATATGGAAGAGATTATTCATTAGAAAGTGCAGACACGAGCTTTTCACAAAATAAATAAGGACTTTGCTATGGTTTAAGGGGCATCCAATTCTGCATTGTTGTTATGCACATACATCTGAGAGCATGCTAATTACTATTTCTTATTTGGTTGGAAGGCAAACTTTTTGGAAAAATGCACACTTATCAATATACTGCATGATGGTCTAAAAACTTTGATAGTTAGTGATATTTTGAGCTTAATTCACCCATAAATGGATGCACTAGAAAAAACTCAATTTGTACCTGTGTAATGCTCTTTGAATAAGTTATTAATCATATTACATTTGTTTCCAATCACTACCTTGCAATGAGGCCCATAAGGATGTCAAAGGTGGTTCCTTTCTTAGTCCATAGCATCAAACCCACTAGCAAGCCATTTTGGGCCTCTTTGCATTTTTAATGGAGCAAAAGTTGGTGATGTATATAGTCAGAGAGGGGCCAAAGCACACCCGCCATTCTTTTCTGATATTTGATACTGCTTGCTTTTGCATTCAAAATTTCACTCCTCATACTAATGCATACCAAATAAAGTATATTCGTGTCCTACCCTATCACTTGTAGGTTGTGACTTATGCAAAACATTCTCCTTCGTGTTTCGAGATTCCGATTCTCTTGGCATCTGTGATGTCCCTTTCCACATTTTTTCTTCTTTTTGGAAATTATTTTTCTAATTGTATCTATCTATGCTTCTTCCCATCCATGCACTTGTCCTTTCAAGGAAATACCCCCCCATTCTCTTTGTGCTCCTTAGGCTCTCTTAGAACCTGCACAAGTTTTAATTTCTATCATGAAGCTTCAAGTGAGCCCTTGTTTCTCTTCACAAGCTAGCTAGCCTAGCATAAATCATTTCTCATTTCTTGGTTCACTTTCTTTATTTAGAATAAGGTACCACATGTTTGTCATGGGGTGCAAGAGAACTCTAATTCCAGTGATTGGCCATTGAGTGGAAGTGATGCAATCAGATGTGAGAAGCATGTGGGCATTATCTCAATGCAAGAAAAGGAGAGAGAATTAAATGTGGAAGTCATCTCTATAGTGACATTTTTGTGGCACAATAACATCCAAACACGAAGGATGTATGTGGGTTATGGAGGGGATACAAGCAATATGTCGAGCATAGTCCATGTAAAAAACATGGAACTATCCGATCGATATCCTCAAAGAGGGGGAGGAGGATCTGTGTATATGGGTTAATGAATCCCTCCTTTGATATCCATAAGTAGAGATCGTTGTAGAACTTGAGCTTCATAGGAAGCTCATTGGGCTCTTGGAGATAGGGCCAACCATGGTACCTTACATCGCCTCAAGGCCTAGGAACCATAATCCCTAACTCAATAGAGGTGTTTTATCACCTAGAATGTTGTGTCAGGCTATAGTGGAGGTGCCCCAAACTCACCTAGAATAGTTTAATGTGCTTATTGCTCATCATCCATGACAATAAGAGAAACTAGAGCCTCTCCACTTGGGACCAATCTACTTATAAGAGGCCCATAAGAGGTTATGCCTCCATTAGGGACTACCATACATGCCCATTGGGTGACCTAAAGACTCAAAGAGCAGATTCTTAGTCTGAGAAATGAGAGGGAAACTACTGCCCATTGGGTCTAGTAAGTGTGGCATATCCATTGCTCAAGCAGGCTTGCATTGTTGGTCGCATTGTGCAAATCATGTCAAAGAAATGTGTAGGATGTGATGACCCCCGTCGATAATGTGTCCAATGTGAACACATCTCTATGCATGGCTGCTTGGGACATGTCAAAGATCATGACCTTGGTTTTACCAAGGTTACATTCAAATCATGTGTCTCACAAAAGATGTGGGGCAGGGCATCCAAGTGTCATTGGAGCCCCTCTGCTAAAGATGAGAGTAAGATCACATTGTTTACATAAAGGAGGATCTACATAAGGAGTCAGCAAGTTAGCAGCTTGAACCCTTGCCATCCTGATGAAAGTCTCAAGCTTGTCGATGTAGACGCCAAACATTGTTGGTGATAACAGAGAAGCCTATTTGATCACAATAGTGCTCGTGATGTTCTCAGGTCACTTTGTGTCCATCCAAACCCTTCTTGAGACCCTCTCATAGAGTGCCATGATTTTCCAAATGACCTCCTAGCGATATACCCCAGTTGCGAGCTTCTGATGAGGCGATCTCTCTGGACTGTGTCAAAAGCCTTGTGGAAATCCACTAGGTAGCAATGAACCGTCTTGTTAAAAATATTTGCTAAGAGCAATGCCATAGTTCTTATCCCATATTTAATGTATTGAATAAGCAGTCCCTCATGATCTTTTGCTCGGCCGTTATGAAGCTTTGAAGCCGCGTGTTCACTGACACTTATGGCGAACAATGTGCAAGAGGTGGGATCCCCCAGTTGGAGGAGAACTCGTGGTGAGCAGTCGTGGCCCTCACGTATGAGAGCTAGTGGAGATCTCATTTTACCCTGACGGTTCCCTTGCTTACCTCTCGGGGTTTGAGCATGTTAAACATTCTTATGGGAATCACCGGGGTCAGACCCTCCAACTCTAGGGTGGTGATATGAAACCCTATCCTCACTAGGACATCTATATTGGCTAGGATATGTATCCAATTCTACGAGAATTATGGCTTAGGGAGAGGTGCATACCAGAAGTCATCGGACTCCTTCTCATCCTCTTCCTTGTCACAGGGTTGGACTAGCTTAACGGAGGTGGTTTAGGTGGTGGTGTCGGATTCTGTGGCAAAGAGCTATCTTGACAATGGGTGGGCCTTGTAGGTGTGCAAGTCCACTCTCATGGTTTGCTCCTTGTGCTGCAAGTAGATGTGTATCATTACATGAGTCGTGCACAAGTTCCAACATTCGCAAGAAGGGCCTGCCTAGGATAGCTTCATATCTCGGCTGCTAAGTGAAGTCCATGACTACGAACCTGACGGGGTATGTGAATCCAAATACCTTAATGTTTATGCCAGTAAGCACTCCCAAGGGCTCAGCAATTCCCCCATCTGCTAACTTTACTACCATATGGGTGTGCTCAAGTGCGGGTTTTCCCCATTTCACCCAGCATTCCTTGGTACAGACACTCACTCCCACTCCCCCATCTAGGATGGCCTCAACCTTTTGGTTTTAATAGATTATGGGGATAGCGGTATTCGTGTCATCACCCTCAAAGTACTGGCCTAGCTTGTTGATGGGAACCTTGGGTAGGTTTTGCCCCTTTTCTAGAGATGATTGGTTGGGCTTAGGGCTGGTAAGAACTGGGCGCAAGAGCGGCCTATTCATCTAGTTGGATAGATTGTGCCATAGGATGGGATTTCCTCTTAGCAAGGAAGCGATCGGCATTTTTACCTCTATTGATAGGAAGGCAGCCAATCCAGCATTGTCACAGGGTTCTTGTGGAGCATCTTCTTCCATGGACAATAGGTCCTTGAAGCCATTCAGGTCTCCTTCCTCTTGGAGGTTTTGCAGAATTGGGTCTTCCTGGAACATCTTTTGCATCAAATTTGGAGCCTCTAACTGATTGAAGCTGAGGTGCTCCTCTTCCTCCACTCTCTCCAACACCTTGAGCAATTTCTCCCCTTGGTGGCCCATCAGGTGGGCTAGATGAATAGTATCTGACCCTCTACTTGCCTTGAGTCGATGCTCGAACTTCTCTTGGCAATCCCATCAAAGTTTTGGGCATCTTTTACGTATTTCTTTTCTGAGGTTGGGTCAGGATAGGTTGCCTTATAGGAAGGCAAGGGTGCTAGGCCTCGGGCCTGCACTAGATTGTTTACCTCTAGACTTGGAGGCATCTCAGGGTCACCCTGGGTGGAAGCATGTTTGGAATCAAAGGAGGTGGCGAGAGTGGCTATATCCTCATCAGAACCATCCTAGATAAGCACTTGGTCCGAGCCATCACCTAATGCCTAATGCCTTTGCTAAGAATTGAAAGCATTGCTAATGGAATATAGAGATTGCATGGCTTGGTCCTACAAAGAAATGAAAGGGATTTCCTTGGAAGTTGCAGTACATACCATACCAATAAGGGAAGGATCCAAACCAAAGGTATTTGGACCTTACAAGACAAATCCCAGATATGGCACCCATGTCTATGAAGAACTATAAAAATTACTAGAGGCTGGTTTCATTTATGAGATCGAGCATACCAATTGGGTGTCACCAATTGTGATTGTTCCTAAGAAAAACAAGAAGCTCAAAATATGTGTGAATCTCAAGAACGTCAATGCAGCAACAATCAGAGATCATTATCCCCTACCATTGACTAAAACAATTTTAGAAAGGGTAGCAGGATCTGAAGTGTATGGCTTCTTGGAAGGGTTCAGCGGGTACGACCAAGTATAAATTGCACCTCAAGATTAGGCAAAGACAGTGTTTGCCACAGAATGGGGAATTTTTGCACAGAGTCATGCTATTCGGCTTATGCAGTGCCCCATCTACTTTTCAAAGGGTAATGTACACTGCCTTCAAGGAAGTTTTGAATAAGTTCCTACAAGTCTTCCTCGACGACTTGTGCGTACACTCAGGAAAAAAGGATCACTTGAAATGCCTTGGAGTAGTCCTTAAAAAATGCAGGGAGTATGAAATCTCTTTGAATCCTCTAAAATGCCAATTTTCGATCACACATGGAGTAGTCTTGGGACACAGTCTGTCGACATGGGATTGCAACTAAAATGGACAAAATAAAGATCATCATAGAACTCCCTCCCCTGCTAAATGCCCAGGGAATTCAAGTCTTCATGGGACATGCCGGATACTATAGAAGATTCATACTGAGGTATGCCATGATTGCAAGGCCCCTATATAAGCTCCTAGTCAGCTTCATCTGGACAAATGAATGCGAACAAGCATTCGAAACCCTCAAGTGGAGATTGATCACAGCCCATGTTCTAATGGCACCAAATTGGGACATAGACTTTCATGTACATACTGATGGTTCCAATTATGCACTAGGGAGTGTGTTATGTCAACCTGGAAAACACAACAAAGACTACCCAGTATACTTTGGAAGCAGACAACTAAATGATGCGGAGGTGAATTACACCACAACAGAAGCAGAAGTGCAACGTGAAGAAATTTCGACACTATCTATTGGCTACTGACTTTATCTTCTACATAGATCATCAAGCCCTATTATATCTTGTCAATTGGCCATGTACCACAGGCCGGATCACTCGATGGCTTCTACTGCTTCAAGAATTCAATTTCAAAATCATGATTAGAAAAGAAGCTCAACATTTCATTGCCGATCACATGTCACAATTGAGGACATGAGAAGAACCGGAAGGAATAGAAGATGACCTACCAGAGGCTGCATTATTTCAAATAGATGCTATGCCTGATTGGTGTGCAAACATCATTGGGTACTTAATGGTAGGAAGACCACCTCCTGAAATGAAAGTAGTGGATGCTCAAAAACTAATTCTAAAAGCTTAACCCTATCAACTCATTTCAGGACAACTATACAAGATGGGCAAGGACCAGGTTTTAAGGAGATGTGTGATGCCACATGAGATCATGCCAATCCTTAGTGAAGCACATGAAGGGATTGCAAGTGGATATTTCCAAGGGGAAGCAATAGCAAGAAAAGTCCTTCTCGCAGGATACTGGTGGCCAACACTTTGATCAGATGCCTATGAATATGTCAAAAGCTATGATGTATGCCAATGAACTTCTAAACCACAACACAAATCCTTCAATCCCCTAACAATAGTCATTGCACAAAAACCCTTTGAAAAATGGGGGATTGTAGCAAAGGGAACATAGGCATGCTACATCATTGTAGCCACTGATTACTTTACCAAATGGGCTGAAGCTAAAGCTGTCAAAAAGGCAGATGCCAGAAGCACAACAAGGTTCTTATACGAGAATGTGATCACTCGATTTGGATGTCCCATTGAAATTGTGTCAGATAGAGGCACACATTTTTTCAATGAGGTCATCCAAGAACTCTTGTCTGGCTTTATGGTGATCCATAGAAAGAGCACACCTTACTACCCCCAAGGGAATGGACAAGCCGAATCCACCAACAAAATTTTATGTATTTTCCTCACCAAGGTAGTAGAACCAAAGCGTTCTGATTGGGTAGAGAAACTAAATGCAGCCTTATGGGCACACAAAACCACACTCAAGGTCAATACATGAAATACACCTTTTCAATTGGTGTACGGCCTCGAAGCTATGGTCCCACTAGAATTTGTAATACCTAGTCTACGCATAGCAATACAAGAACGTATGGGAGATCATGCATCATTGAAAGGAAGACGCTACCAATTAGAGAAGCATCCAGAGACTAGATTAGTTGCCTACCATGCCATGACAATAGAAAAACAAAGAAGGAAGGCATGGTTTGATACAAACCTCAAAGACAAAGACATCAAGGAAGGTGACTTGGTTCTGTTGTACAATACCAAAGTCCATAAGGGCAAGCTCAAATTTCTAGGTCAAGGACCTTATAGAGTCAAAAAAATGAATCCTATCGGAGCTGTGCTACTAGAAACACTAGATGGAGTCCAGTTCACAACAATAATAAACAGGAGCTGACTGAAGCGCTACTACATCAACATGCAAGCCATCCCTGATAATAATGAAGATTTGGGGGCCCCAAATCTTCCATAGTTAGGACTAGATTATATCACGAGCACTCACTAGCATATGTACACCTTTGCACATATAGGTAGTTTCAATCGATTTCAACCTAGGGCTCAAAGGTGATGACTCCTAGCTACCCTATGATTCCCTTAGCAAATTAAGCATATAGGAGGAATGCCCACCTCACTAGTCATGCATAGCACACCCACACGTTTCAAGCACCACAGATAAATTGCACAAATAAAAGCCCCAAGAGATACCTATTTTCATCCACACACACGACACCATCACAAAAAGAGTAAAATGCATTAGCCACTCACAAAAGAAACATGCACTCTTAGCACATGGCACTATATTGGCAACTGTCAAGTTGGAACTTGATTCATGTGTGCAATGTGAGGGTGAAGACAGTCCAATAAGATGGGAAAAAGGCGTACAACGCCATCGACAAACCATGCCAAACAGCCCAAGCCTCAACCTCAACAGCCCTCCTCAAATCACCAACCTGAAGAAGGACATGGTCCAGAATCACCGACCTAGAGGTCAGCACCAAAACGACTAAGGCTAGTGGTCTTAGACAGTGATACTGATGAGAAAATAAATGCAACATGCCAAGAAGAAATGCCACAGAATCAAAGGATCCTAGAGGCAGGAGAAATTGAGGCAGAGCCATTGACTTTGCAGGGTGCAGGCACATAACACCTTGATGACCAGACCAACAGAGAGCTAGCAATCAATGAAACAATACAGCTTGTATGGCCACGAGTCTCAACATTCGCCATGTCAGTTGATGCTTACAACTTCTTACAGTCAAAAGGACTAGGTAGGTCTTTTTGAGAAGCTAAAATCCTTCTTACCAACACCTGCTATGATAGAATACATTTGTCGATTCATAACATCATATAAAAGTAGAGAGTTGGAGAAAGATAAGTATGACACAGTAACATATAAAGAAAAGCCCTTAGAGATCTACCTCAGGAGATCCACTATGCAGGAGGCTTTCTCAATTTCAGAGGCACAAGAAGAATATCCAAAGACACATTTGGATGCAAGAATCTCTGAAATTCAGGATTTATTCCCACCTAACACAAAGTCACAAAGCGAGGGAATACGCCATGATATGATTCTAGATCCCATATGCAACGAGGCAGCTAAGTTTTTGGCTAACATTTTCAATCATACAAGAGAGAAAAAACTCTATGTCAGTAAAAACTCTTACACTCCTTGGTAGAGCAAAACTACAAGACCGGGCTCAACACATATCCTTGCTGCTAACCAATTATGTATCCACTACACATAATGGCAAAAGCTACATTGCCCATCTATTGGCCATAATAATTGGCTTTGCAACAATAGAGCAAGAGGATGACTCTACACCCCTATCAACACAAGATATAGAGGACTTTGAAACATTGATATTATCACCAGAATGGGAATTAGACCCTCCACCTACTCTCAATGCGGATAGCATGAATGGGCAACAATCCGAATAGATTTCAGAGAATGACAAAGTGGAACTCTGCCAAAGAATATTGCAACTCACTTTAGTCTTGCTCCCACAATAGAAGGACTCGAGCGTGGAAATCCAAGAAGATACCATGCTACATAATGACTTTGCAAGAGAGCCAAATAGCATGCCTCTTCGAGAATTGCGAAGTCACCAATGTTGATGACTTCACAACTCTAGAGTCACAACCCCCAAATGTCTCTAGTGGCACTATACAACAAACTGTTGTTCAAGAAATAGATCAAAATTCTACATGCGCATATGGGAGTCAATTGTATGTCCAATACAAGCAAGGCCATAGCACATTCCAGATCATACAACATCACAACCAACAGTTACAACAATGGTCTCAATTATTTGCTACCTTGGCGTCAGATGAGGAAGAAAGAGAAATGGAAAGACATATGCTCCCATCAAATAACTGCAACCTTATCTTCACCAAGTCTTTGAAAGTGACAAAGAGAATTTGGGTCACTATCATGGATTGTAGCAAATGCAACTACTTCTCTTTGGCAACATAATATCACCTCCATCTTCCTGTGGAACAATTATAGAAAATATTAGTCTCTTTTGAATATTTTTCCTATTAGTTGTAACTTTTTATTAAATTAATCTCTTTTATTTTACTTTTACTGTATTTTATTAAATTTTAATGGTGATACAAGGATACAAGCATTTAGCTAATAGAATCTCTAATTTAAATTTGTGATTTTACGGTTTAGAATTATAAAATATAGTATAAATAATTTAGTATTGAGTTGCATGCAATGTGGTGTGCCCATCCGATAAGTAGTTCTTTAGATAACACACCTAGGAGCGCGCTTTTTGACGTTTACCTTCTTTGAGGCTATTCTGCAACTCATTGTTTGTGTCTAATGTGGCATGGAGCTGATCATCTTTAAGTAGTAATCTTTCATTTAAGTGCACCAATTCCTTCTTGATATCATCACAAGTGGCTTGCATATGCAAGAGGGATAACTTGATCTTTTCCTTTTGGTTCAAGGCATCAGATAGCTATAGGTGTTTTTCTTGGAGAGAAACCGTGGCTTGTAGGGCATCCTTTCTACTTTCTACTATGGACCATGTGTGCACAGTGAGCGGCCGAACAAGAACTACTTTAGAGACTTGAATAGAGTCATCTACAAAACAAGTTGATAAAGAAGAGCAAGAATTTCCAGAAACACCCCAAGCAAAGCCACAGCCACTTAGACGGTCTACTAGGGAAAGCAAACCTCCAGCCAGATTGACATATGCTCAGAAAGGAAAAGAAATTCAGGTTGAAACCACCAACTATGCTCTTATGACTACCGTCATGGCTACAAAAGAGCCAGTGTACTTTGAAGATGCAGTAGACAAGCCATAATGGCAAACTTCTATGAATGAAGAAACGGATGCTTTCTATAAGAATAATACTTGGGAATTATGTGACCTTCCACCAGGAAAGTGTAAGAAAACAATACAACGTCTGTGCTCAATAGATAACAGGATCTCGTACGCAAGAGAGAAAACACATAGTATGGAGAATCAAAAATTTGATTACTGTAGAACTGATACACCACTCCATGCACTTGTCTTTATGCTTACCGAATGTGGAGGTGTATGCAAGCTTTAGACTATTGAATTATTGAGCTGCTTTTGGATGCCCTAGAAATTGATCATTAAGCACGCGGAGTTGGAGTATATCTTGCTCTCAAGCGTCCAGCACTGCTTTGGTGTGCACAATTATCTCACTTGATGTCATGCATTCTAGTGCTTGATGGGAGTAGTTTGCTCAGGCGAAATTAGCATGGGTGGAGGACAGCTTTTATGACACTTTGACCCCCTGTTGGTGTTTTGCTCATAACTTTCTGTTCGGTAGTCCGATTTTGATGAAACTTATATCAGCACGAAGCTCTCTTCAAGATGCATGTTCTTATGTGATTAGATATCACTGTAAAAAGTTATGAGTCTCGGTGTTTGACAGTCTGTTTTCATGATAATTTTTACCCCTTTCAGTAAATTGTCCATATCTCTTCAACTGGTTATCTATTTTCAACGAAACTTATATCAGTACGAAGCTCACTTCAAGGCACATCCCTGTATGTACTTTAATTTATGATATCAGCAATTTGTAGAATGATTTTGAGCCATTTCTAGAGGCTTCTATGAAGGAGGTGTGGGGGTTAAAGGTCACTGTGCCTTTACCCCGGTTATGTACAATACTCAAACACATATCTAAATGAATGAAAAAGAAGATTAGGGTGGTTCTACACCCACCAAAACTTGTGTGGCTCTCCATTTCTCTCTCTCCCTCTTCCATTCTTGCTTCCGTTAAGAGCACTCTCAACTGGTATCAGAGCCTAGGTTGATCTAGCTGAGCGTGTGTGAATGCTTGGAAGCTCAGCAACTCTATGGGAGGAAGGAGAAGCTCTGTGGGAAGCTTTGTGGGTGACTTTACTTACATCTGAGTGTGTAGAGGCCTTGGAGGAACCTTTGGAAAAGTCACTTTGGCTTTGCGAAGTGGTTTTGAGAGCCTGTTAAGTGTTTTCAAAGAAAAAGTCGTTTTTTAAGCTTTTCCCTGTTCCGTTTGACGACAGAGACTCCGTATTGACTTATAGAGGCAACTATTGCTTGCTTTTGGTATCCACTTCACTTCAGGAGCTTGGAAACACCTTCATTCTTGAATCTGGGATCATTTAATTGGATTTCTGACTCACTGTGTCAGTTTTTGCGTTTTTCTGCCTGGGTGTTGGAACTCAAGTTTGGAGCAACAATTTGTAGATCTGTCAATTCCGGTGGACTCAGGAGGTCCTAAAACTTCTATGTTGCCCATCATTCGCACTCCGGTGGAGTTTACAAACAGCTCTATTCCCAAAAACGTTTTTCAGTCCGTGTGTTGGACCCAGTGATTGAGACCATAGTTTCCAAAACTGCCTGTCCCATTGCGTTCCGGATGCCCAAAAACCCCTACCTGTCAGTTCTTGCATGATTTGGTGGAGTATTTTTAGAGTTATAGATCTCTGTGTATTCGATTTTATCTCTCTATTATGCATTTTTTATTCTAAGGTTTTGAAACCTTAGATTTATGCCACATGGCAGTGGATAAGTGTTGACTCCCATTTCTCACTCATCAGTTGGGATTTTGGAGTTCTGGCAGAAGAGAGATATTTGCAGATTTTCTTGCTGAGTCCGATTATGCAATGGCACCCATGTTTTAAGGCATCTCAAGTTCTATTTTCAGTAGCGGTCTTTTCTGTGGGACCATGATTTCTTGAGCATACCTTATGCAGATCACTCTGGTTGCAATTTGAGCCATGTGCGCTCATTTGTGGTGTGCATTGGGTTGCAGTGGATGATTTATAGGCCATTTGGATGCATTGCGATCCTTATTGGATGCACTGATAGGCCCAGATTGCCTTGTGGGATGCTATTTTTATGGACACTTTGCACATGGATGCTATATTATGCTGAGGGACAGCTTTGGCACATTGCAGGTGATGCACTGATAGTGTTATGCTCTCTTGGATGAGATATTATTGATGCATATGCCCATGGACGGTGTTTATGCTTGAGCCATTTCGCACTTATTGGCATTTTGGATTGCCATTGCAGTTGGCATTTTCTTTTGGGCCAGATTTGCTCATATGGATGCATAGTACATGCACATGAGTCAGTTGCATCTTTTGATGCTTTGAGCTTTGAGTTTTGGTGATATTTCAGTCTATTGTGGCATACACATTTGGGTGCACCTGGTATTTGGTGTGATTCTCTCTTACAGGCACTAGCATTTGGGATTTTGCTTTATTTGCATCATGGCATCCTCTTCCATGTCTGAAAAGGAGTTTTTCAACATTAAAAAGTTTGATGGGACAAAGTTATCTTTGTGGAAAGAACAGATAAGGGATGTGCTTATTCAAAAGAAGCAAATTAAACCCTTGGCAGGGATTGAAGCTAAGCCTACAAATATGTCTGAGGATGATTGGAATGAGTTGGATGCATTAGCAAAGTCTACTATTAGACTTCATCTTGCAGAGTCAGTTTATTTCACAGTAGTAAATGAGCAGACTACGGAAGATTTGTGGAAGAAATTGTGTGCCACTTATGAGAAGGAAACTGCCTCTAATAAAGTTTACCTCATGAAGAGGTTGTTTGAGCTGCAGATGAAGGAAGGGGTCTCCATTGCTTCTCACTTGAATGAATTCAATATTATTTTCAGCCAGCTTCAGGCTCAGAAGATGAATTTTGATGCGGAGACTAAGGCAATATTTCTCTTATGTTCATTGCCATCCTCATGGGATACCTTCCGTATAGCTGTCACTAACTCTGCACCTGGTGGAGTACTAAAATTTGATGATGTTGTGGGTAGCTTATTGGCCGAGGAGATTAGATGTAAGTCTATGGACGGCAACAAGTAGGATGCAGCCTTAAATGTGCAAAGGGGCAGATCACAATTCAAGGGAAAGTCCCAAGAAAGAGGGAAGTCTCGTAACAAATCCAGGGCACGAAACATTGAGTGTTACCACTGTGGCAAGAAGGGCCATATGAAAAAGGATTGCTATAAGCTGAAAAGAGAGCAAAAGGATAAGAAAAAGAATGCAAATTGGGGTGCAAATCAAAAGGAAGAGAGTCCAAGGGAGGACAAAGGAAAAGTGAAGATCGAGGAGATAAATGCAGTCACACATGATAGTGACAATGACGTTCTCTTCATGTCTAGTTTATCTGCAGAGTTGCTTACCACTTCAAATGATGCATATTCCCAGGATTGGATTTTGGATTCTGGTGCTTCATTCCATGTTACTCCCCATAGGGAATGGTTCTCCACTTATGACAGTGGAAAGACAGGTTGTGTGCATCTTGGAAATGACTATGCATGTGACATAGTGGGAGTAGGTGACATAAAGTTTTCTTTTGCAAATGGGTCTGCATTTATTTTGAAACATGTAAGACATGTGCCTAAGTTGACCAAGAGTCTTATTTCAGTGGGTCAGCTAGATGATGCTAGTTTTCACACCACTTTTGGC
The DNA here is from genome assembly GCF_047967505.1 of Dipteris shenzhenensis. Taxonomy (NCBI): domain Eukaryota; kingdom Viridiplantae; phylum Streptophyta; class Polypodiopsida; order Gleicheniales; family Dipteridaceae; genus Dipteris; species Dipteris shenzhenensis. Next base: position 47,810,657 of record NC_141605.1, on the reverse strand, counting down.
TTTCAGAGTTGGAAAATTCAAAAGGGCTCTATGCTTTCGGCCAGGGGTGCCAAGTGTGGGACTTTGTATCCCTTACATGTATCAGGGGTATTTGATCATGTTGTTGCAATAACCGAGCAGCCAAGCACTTCTTTGTGGCATTGCAGGCTGGGGCACATGAGCCAAAATGGAATGAAACTCTTATGCCGTTTGGGTTATGTACCACATTTGAGTTTCTCTGATTTTGAATTTTGTGAGCACTGTCTTTATGGGAAGCAGACTAAATCAACCCATAAAAGAAGGGGAAAGAAAGAGTTTGAAAAGCTTGATTTGGTGCATTCAAGCGTATGTGGTCCCATGCCTACACGGTGATTAGGCGGGGCTGAATACTATGTGACATTCATTGATGATGCAGCTAGGAAAGTGTGGGCTTATGCTATAGCTCGGAAGAGTGATGTGTTACTGATTGCGGGGAGCCTTCTTGCTACAGAGAGGCTATGATGCGCGAGGATCAACACAAGTGGGAGTGCAATCAGAGATGAGTTCACTTATGAAGAATAAGACTTGGGACTTGGTTTCTTTGCCACATGGAAAGAAAGCATTGCCATGTAAATGGGTCTACAAGATGAAGGTCACAGGTGATGATGTGCCTAGGTACAAGGCCCGTTTGGTCGCTAAAGGGTTCAAGCAAGAGAAGGGTGTGGACTTTGATGAGATATTCTCTCCGGTTGTGAAGATGACCACACTTAGATGCATGCTTGGACTAGTGGCATCAAAGGATATGGAGCTTATGCAGATGGACGTCAAGACAGCTTTCTTGCATGATCTGCATGAGGAAATTTACATGGTGCAGCTGGAAGGCTTTGAAGAAAAGGGCAAAGAGCATTTAGCTTGTAAGCTGAAGAAGAGTCTCTATGGTCTTAAGCAAGTGCCTAAGAATGGTATCAAAAGTTCAATGATGCTTTCATTCGGTCCCAGGGTTTTAGGAGTGAAATTGATCACTGCCTCTACACTAAAAGGGCTAAGGATAATAGCCTGATAATCCTGGCACTATATGTGGATGATATGCTATTGGCTAGCAAGAATACTTATGAGCTAGATGCATTAAAGGCCAAGTTGCATGAGGCCTTTGATATGAAGGATTTGGGACTTGCAGGTCATATTCTTGGTATGCGCATCACGCGTGATCGGAGTAGGAAACTCCTTTGGCTTTCACAGAAGGAGTATGTTACAAAAGTATTGCAGCGTTTCAATATGGAGGGGGGGAAGGCAGTTAGTACTTCATTGCCTCCATATGTGAAACTGAGTCATACAGATAGTCCCAAATCAGATGAGGAGAGGGCCATGATGGCCAAGGTTCCTTATGCATCAGTAGTTGGGAGTCTTATGTATGCTATGATAGCTACTAGACCAGACATTGCATTTGCAGTGAGAGTTGTTAGCTGGTATATGGAAAGAGGCATTGGGAGGCAGTTAAGTGCATCATGAGGTACATGAAGGGTACCAAGGAGATGTGCATCTGCTTTGGTAAAGGAGACATGTGTGTACTTGGGTACACAGATTCAGACTATGCAGGGCATGTGGATAGTAGGAGATCCAGTTCTGGTTATGTGTTCACCTTTGCAGGTGGTGCAGTGTCGTGGATGTCTCGTGCACAGAAGTGTGTTGCTTTGTCTACCATAGAGGCTGAGTATGTTGCAGCCACAGAGGGTTGCAAGGAGGCTATATGGCTTGATCGGCTAGTGAGAGATTTGGGGATTCATACAGGTGTACCGACATTGCATAGTGATTCCATGAGTGCTATTCAGCTAGCACGAAACCCGGTCTTTCATGCAAAGACCAAACACATTGAGGTCAGGTACCATTTCATCAGGGAGGTACTTGAGGACAAGCGCATAGAGCTTGTCAAGGTTCATACAGATGATAACCCTGCAGATATGCTGACGAAAGAGTCTACCTAGTCAGCGGTTTGAGTATTGTCTAGTATGCTCACTGGTTGTTCTCCCTTAAAGGCACATTGTCCTTTAAGTGGGAGGTTGTGGGGGTTAAAAGGTCACTATGCCTTTACCTCGGTTATGTACAATACTCAAACACATATATATATGAATGAAAAAGAAGATTAGGGTGGTTCTGCACCCACCAAAACTTGTGTGGCTCTCTGTTTCTCTCTCTCCCTCTTCCGTTCTTGCTTCCATTGAGAGCACTCTCAGGAGGTGCCGTGTTTCCCTGTAATTTACCCATCTAGCCAAATCAACCCCTTCAAGCCCCTAGATATATATCAATTCATGTCATGTGGAGCCGAAAGATCTTCTTCCAACAACGCATTGCTTTGGCGCCGACCGGCTTGGTGAGATAATGGTCTCTGCGGATCCTTTTCTTCTCCCGATGCTGGACTACAACATCACTTGGGATGTTACCATATTCATTCTCCTCTAAGGGAAGCAAGGAGAAAGATATGTTGTGGTTTTCTTTGCATGAAAATATTTTCTTCATCTCTCTTTGCAAGTGATAAGGGTCTCTATTATTGAGATTGGGAAGAGCAGGAAGCTAAGAGGTGCATGAAGTTTCATTCAAAAAGATTCAATCATACTGGCAAAATCAAGATCTAGAGAGAGGAATACTAAATATAGAGAGAGAAATACTAAAAGCCTACACTTTCTGAGGTCCCTCCACTTTGTGTAGACACCCAAAAGGTCCCCCCACTTTGTGTAGAGACCCAAAAGGTCCCCCCCAAAAGTCGAGGGACTCTTGTCCAAAAGGTCTCCTACTACGGAGGTACCTACGGATTGTGTAGAGACCAACATGTATAAATATCTCTCAATGGAATGAAGCTCCCACTCTTTGGGGCTCAGTGTTCAAGGTCACTATTGTGTTCATGCAATTGATCTCCATTGCGTCCATGCTCTCTTACACTATCGTGTTCTAGCATGCTCTTACCCTTGCACTCTCTATGCTTGTACTCCCTCTTCCTCCTCCTTCCTCCTCCTTCCTCCCTCCTCCTCCTCCTCCTCCTCCCTCCTCCTCCTCCTCCTTCCTCCTCCTCCTCCCATCTCCTTCTCCTTCCTCCTCCTTCCTTCGTCCCTCCTCCTCCTCCCTCCTCCCTCCATCCTTCTCCTCCACCACCTCCTCCTCCTCTTCCTCCCTTCTCCTTCTTTCTCCTCTTCCTCCCTCCTCCTCCTCCTTCCTTGTCCCTCCTCGTCAACCCTTACCCCTTGAATCTGCGAAGGAGAGTAGCTCTCCACTCCTCAACCTTGGACTCCGCCTAAACACTGCAACCCCCCCTTGAACCCTGGAACTCCTAGTTAGCTCTCTCAACCCTGTCACCCTTTCAAACCCTGAAATCCCCTTCTAAACCCTTGAACTCCCGTGGAGGCGAGAGCCTCCATCAATCGTTATAAACAAGCCCTCTTTCTCATTCACGCGCGCATGAGAACTGCTTTCCACACTTTAGCCTACACCTCTCATCGGAACACGACCCAAGGACCTATGCTACACTTGTGAACACCTATGCTACAATGAGCAACGACACAACTGTAGGTGACCAACACCCTCAAAACCTGCACTTGGGTAAAACAGAGACAACAGTATGTAGCACAGTATTGCATCCATCATTATATAAGACGCCAAAGCACCCCAAGCCATGGACCACCGATCAACATAGCATGTACTATGTTTGAAAAACCTCTCAAGCTTACACATTCGACCATAGATTCAAATACCTTCCACTGATTTGCATGCCACCAACATGCTATATGTGATAGATAACCAGAATAGGACTCCCCATTTCTCTATATCCTGAAGAAGCAGCATGCGATGGTCGAGTATGTTGCTTGCTTAAAGGGCATCCCATAATGCACCAAAATGAGGATACGATGCAACACAACCGATCGACAGAGCATAAAAAACAAAACATGATTCTTGATCGTAGAGGAAGTCATCCAAAATGTACAAGGTGCCAAAATACACACCCAGAATGGCCACACACGAAGATGTCGATGACCTACAATAGAGATGACAAAGACAACGGTGCATCACACGTAGAAAGAAGACCAAAAAGCCTCCATGTCGAGCAAATGTGGAGCCGATCGCATTAGACGCAATAGATATGGAGCAGGCTACTTCGTAGCACTAGAAATCTGGGCACAACAGACCCAACCACAACACGAGCTGGTAGGGCGATGGGTAGGGAGGTTGCAAACAGAGGTGGTGCTGATGAATAGAGCAGAGGAGAGAAGACTCCCAACAAAATGCTAGAATAACACCTAAATACCCCACAAACTACTTACCACTAACCATAAGACGCAAACTAACCCTCCACTAACCATGAGTCAACCTGTCAAATTGACCAAGTACTCACAAACTGCCCGTTTTCCCAACCCAGCCCAAAAATTCCCACCCTTTTTTGGCCTGTCCCATGGGAAGGTCTAATTGTTTGAGAAGCTAAAAATGTTGAAATTTGCATTTAGATCTCTCTTCTTCTTCTTCTTCTTCTTCTTCTTCTTTCTCTCCCTCTGTCTAAGCCCCCACCATCTCTTTATGATTGGCTAAGTTGCACTTGCTATTTGTATCCCTTAAAATCCTAGCATATCTCTCTCTTTCTTCTTTCTTTCTCACCTTTCAAATCGCCCCTTTTTCGAGCACCATTTAGGGCAAGGCACATGAATGAAATTCATCTTGTTTCGCCCGAAGGCAGCGAGATTCGATCGTGGACGGGCGGGGGTGGGGCGACTCGAGAGGTAGGCAAGGGACGGGCGACAATATTACATGCTCAAGTAAGTTGAGAGTTTGGAAGGAGAGAGAGCAAGCAATGGCCATGGCAGCAGGTGCGCATAGCATTGGCATCCATGGGGCATTTGTGCGTCGTTCTCGACCTTCACTCTTCTACTACGTTGCCAACCCAACACCTTCGCGTTTCTTCCTGCCTTCGTGCCGTCGTCCTCCTGGCCTCTCTTCGCTGCGCCTCCACCCTGCGGCCTCCCGTCCTCTTACACAACTTCCTGTTTCCGCCGCTTCCTTCCATGACTCGGTACTTTTTCAAATACAACGTCACATGCACACAATCTTACGATCTTACCATCTATCCTGCTTTGCAATTCGTTTGTGGGTCTTCCGATTACCGATTTGCCATGTACATATATGTTCCTCTCTCAATCTCATTTATCGGTTCGTTTGCGAGGAGCCCATTAATTTTTCATTTTTTTCGTCACAGCTGTGTGAAAGCCATACTTCCAGTAATAGCAGACTACTAGAGGATACGGTCTACACCGGCCTCCAAACTGCATGCATTACCAGTTACCTCTCATACAGTCTCTCAAGTCAAAGACGGAATATCACGGGAAACTAAGAATTTCGTAAATTTTAATCTTGATAGCCGTTTGAACTTACCTCATATTTGACTGCCGAAGGGATTGCTTTCTCTTCTTGCCCTGTGTTTTTATTTAAGGCGCTTCGGTTCTCTTTTTTACTAGTAAATCCTCAGCAACAGTCTGGGCTTCTCTCGCATCCTTCATACACCCAAGAAGGAGATAATTCTTTCTTGTGCTTCGCTTATGTACCTTCGAACATACTGCAATGGCAGACCGAGAAAGAGTTCATTCTAATCTCAAAAGCAAGACAGTCTTAGACGGGGAGTTGAGTCATACGGAGCAGCATGCATTAGAATGCATTTAGACATTTTTTCCAATTTTGAAAAGCTAATATCGCGCGCTTCTTAGCATGACATATCCACTTTTCTCTTGCCAAAAGCCTTCTGCTTTTATATTGTTCTTTGGTGCATCATCTTCCGGAGACCAAATGAGAATATCATCTTGTAGTCCATTGGAAGAAGAGGAACTTCATCCGTCATAATGAGGAGGAATTACTAAACATTCTATTTAGTTTAACAGTTACTCCAAGAACTTTTGGTGGAAGTTTCTCGAGCTGAGGTTCCCTTCCCTCTTACGGACCCAACCATTTGGCATACATCTATGGCATTCCTCATGAGCTTGGGTCCATTTGGCATACATCTATGACATTCCTCTTGAGCTGACACCGGACTTCTACAACTACCTCACCCTACTTTCACCACCAATGATATCAAACATACAACGCTCAAGCAATGGCCGAGAGCCAAAGATCATGAGGGACCATGCACCTAGTATATTGCTCATGGATTAGTACTGTAGTCCAAATTTTAGCGAAGCTATTTAATGAAGCGGTTTGCTCTAGTTTCCCTCACATCTATAAGACATGGGATCCCTTGAGTTAAAAAAACTACAGGACCATTACGATTGGACACCAAGATTTATGCCTCAGCACTTGACAGTTAGTTTGCGTAGCATGAGGTATTCAAAGTTGTTGGGTAGACAGGCTTCCGAGCAGACCATGCTTCAGTGGACTACATTTTCATATTGAGGGGTCAAGCAGCCGCACATCGAGAGCAATTCACCTTCGACGTGGCATTAGTAAAGATTGTTATATCTTATGTGTGCTTTGGAGTCCTCTTTTCAGGTCCGATACTTCATGATGAGATTAGCTACATAGGCCTCTTTGAGCAGAGGATATGCCGTACTTGCCAGACTCGAGCCTCAGTGCCGAATAGTTCCACTTTCAAGATCACAAACACAAGTCTCTCCTATTTGACTCTCTTGTTTGTCCAACTGGGATGTATGGCAGGCACTTTTTAGTTCTTGAACGAATGATTCCGTATCAAGCCATTGGTCTAGCATTATATTTTGTTAGCAGAGTTTGGAGCTTGATGCATCCTTCCGGGTGGTTACATGTCTTTACAGAATTAGGGACTTTGGCACCACTACAGTCGGCAGACAGTGCAAGCTACAACGAGTGGCCTTGACCTTGTTATAGTTGTAAAGGTAGAGGGGGATTGAAGCAATTGCGATGCTTGGACACAGAGTGCAAGGCTGAGCCTCCACATGGATAGACTACCACCATTTCAGTATAGTATTAAAGCCCCATCCACTCGGCTCACTTCTCATGAGGTGAACTAGGTCATCCAAGAGGACCTCCTACAACTCCACACATGTAGGACCTAACTAGCACCCCATGAGATTTTGGTAAATTCAGCTTCTACACAGATCATTGCCTGCAGATCTTGGAGGACAGTTTTACTGATTCCCCTGTCTATATTAGAATCCATCCCTAAATGCATTGAGGATCTCCTATGGGGTGATTTTGAGTATCCTCTTACTAGCTATGTACTGAGACAAGACGAGCAAAAGGCACCCCACACGAGGGACGGATCTGCACTCTATGCAATATGCAGGAGGCTGAGACAAAGGGGGTACTTTGCATTTGAAATGCCATGTGTACTGAATGGCATCTTTGTCTCTCCAAGAGTGAATTTGGACCACTCAATGGTCTCTTGGCCCATCCAGATCAGGACGCATGGAGGTTTTTCTCCTAGGACTCAGTGACATAGAGAGCGACTTCTACAAGTGCAAAGGCGAGACCGAGAGGGCTTGTCCAACTAGAGAACAAGTGGGCTTGCTAGAGACCAAGAGGGCTTGTCAGAGTCCAACCAGAGGACGATCACAGACGTCTTCTTCGGTGACTCGCGGCAGAGGCAGCAAGAGACATGATGCAGAAGGGACCCAAAGAGCACAACACGGCAGACTTGCCATCGAGTTGATCCTCACATGAGGACTAAAGATATTCTTGTCTTTACTATTTAACTTGTTGAGGAGTGATGGTAGAGCTCGTCAAACTTCAAGCTACCTCTTGGAGACTATAGAGGTAGAGTCAAGGGTCCAGACAGACTAATTAGGTTGAGCACTAGCAGCGCTCTATTGGTGATTTCCTTCCTCAACAGTGCCAGCCCTCACCAGACTAGAGCCACTATCGGCTGAGATCATCTCTTTGGTCCTTAGTTGACCAATGGAGTTGGTCCCTCAGACAACATACATAGGTTCTGTCACCCAGATGGTCAGCTGATCAAATGACACATTGATGAGGAAAACTCTTCCCTCTCTTCCATTCTTGGTTTTTGGCTCTCATACAGATAGGCTTTTGTGTACTCTCCTGCAACAGCGATAGCACGCTGTATCTCTCTATTGATATTCTTGTCTTAGATATCAGCCTTGGGTGGGTGGATGCCCGCTTTAGTGGCCCAACCACTTAGCTTTTATTGTATCTGGTTTTTCTTCAATCTCATCGACCATTTGGTCTTTTGAAAATGTTAATAAACTTTCTTTCTCTTTCTTTCTTTCTCCCCACAACATACAGCGGCTGCTCCCTGGGTCTCCCTCTCTCTTGAACTTCTTCCTCAATGGAGCTCTCTGTGTGTCTCTACCCAAAGTTCTTTCTCATCATGGCTCCCTAGGGATGTGGTGGTGCTGCGAGAGACGAGGCTTAAGAGCATCAGTCGTGTGCATTTGTACTTGCATATTGGGCTTGTTACATATGATCATGAGGGGTTTTTTGTTGGACTGATTGAGAGGGAAGGAAGAGGGAGAAGTATAACGGGGAGAGAGTGAGAGAGAGAGAGGTGACACAAAAGATGCGGGTGTGGAGTGATGAGCCACACCACAAACTCATAAGTTTTATTAGGATTAGGTTTTTCACCCTATGACTGTCTTAAGACAGTCATAGGTGTCATATCTTTAATAAAGGGGTGGCAATGTGCCTTTACCCCAACAACCTCCCACCTAAAGGCCAATGTGCCCAAAGGGGAGAAAAGAATAAAAATTACAGCAATATACAGTTACTGTATACAAGACCATAAAATAAGAATGGTCTCATCCTAATCCCATGATGTGGCGGCAATGTGCAAACCGCTCTGTAGGCAAGCTCTTAGTGAGCAAATCTGCAGGATTATCATCAGTATGCACTTTTACAAGCTCAAGTCGCTTGTCTTCCAGTACCTCCCTGATGAAATGATATTTCACATCTATGTGCTTGGTCTTTTGATGAAAGACCGGATTCTTTGCCAACATGATAGCACTCTGACTATCACAATGCAAAACTGGCATATCTCCTGTAATGCCCAAATCTCGCACCAGCCGAGTAAGCCATATTGCTTCCTTGCAAGCCTCAGTGGCTGCAACATATTCAGCTTCAGTAGTTGACAGTGCAACGCATTTCTGCAACCGAGACACCCATGATATAGCACCTCTTGCAAATGTGAAAATATAACCGGTAGTAGACTTCCGGTTATCTGCATTCCTTGAATAGTCTGAATCTGTAAAACCATGCACCAATGCATCCTGCCTACCATAGCATATGCACAAGTCTTTGGTACCCTTGAGATACCTCAAGACGCCTTTCACTGCTTCCCAGTGCCGCTTGCCTGGATTTGCCATATACCTGCTGATGACTCCCACCGCAAAAGCAATATCCGGACGAGTGGCAACCATGGCATACATCAAAGAACCAACTGCAGATGCATACGGAACCTTGGCCATTTCAGCCTTATCATCATCTGATCTGGGGCTGTCCTTACTGCTGAGTTTTAAATGTGGAGGCAACGGGGTACTAATAGACTTCCCCCCCTCCATTTTAAACCTCTGCAGTACTTTGTCAATGTACTCCTTCTGTGACAGAAACAAAAGTCCCTTGGACCTGTCACGAGTAATCCGCATGCCAAGAATATGATTTGCATCACCCAAGTCTTTCATGTCAAAAGACTTATGCAGTTGTTTCTTCAAAGCACTAATCTCATGCTGAGATTTACTGGCAATTAGCATGTCATCCACATATAGAATGAGTAGCATCAAACTGCCATCCTTTGCCCGTTTGGTGTACAAGCAATGATCGGTCTCTCACCTATGATACCCTTGGGACTGCATGAAGACATCAAACTTCTTGTACCATTCTCTTGGTGCCTGCTTGAGTCCATACAAGCTCCTCTTGAGCTTACACACAAGCTGCTCTTTCCCTTTAACAGCATATCCCTCTGGCTGACTCATATAGATCTCATCATGAAGATCTCCATGAAGAAAAGCAGTCTTCACATCCATCTGACATAAATCCATGTCCTCATGAGCAACAAGAGCTAACACTGCTCTCAAAGTAGTCATCTTGACTACAGGGGAAAAAATCTCATCAAAGTCAATGCCCTTCTCCTGCTTAAATCCCTTGGCAACCAATCTGGCCTTATACCTCGGTAAAGCATTTGAATCCACTTTGACTTTGTAAACCCACTTGCATGGCAAAACCTTTCTGCCTGCAGGTAGCTGCACCAAGTCCCATGTATCATTTTGAAGTAGGGAGTCCATTTCTGACTGCATGGCTTTCTCCCACTTCCTTTTCTCTGTTCTTCCCATAGCTTCCTTGAAGCTGGAAGGCTCACCACAATCTGTCAGCATAATAAAATCAGCCACATTATTGGCTCCTGGAACAAACCTGTCAGGAGGCCGTTGTACACGGGTGCTCCTCCTAACAAAATGTTCCGGATTAGGCTGCTGTCTAGCCTGTTCGTCATGCATGACGGGTGGCTGTACCACCATATCTGGCTGTTCTACAGCCCCATTTGCTGGCATATTCAGTGGTGCATCATTGGCAAAATTATCTGGCTGATTTTCAGCCTGTATACCCTCTTGAACAGGGTTATCTGCAGCAGCCTGCTGCTCATATTAAGGGGCATTCTTTGCTGTCCGACATCATCATAAACAACCCTCCTGTATTCCACAGGTTGCACGGGTTCTTTGTGTACACTATCCTCTTTAAAGATGACATCATTGCTGCGTATAATCTTCCATTTGACGGGATCCCATAACCTGTACCCCATTTCACCTTCGTCACCATAACCCATAAAGATGCATCTGGAAGACTTTGGCTCCAGTTTGGTGCGCAGTTCTTTGCGTATATGAGCAAAGCACTCACAGCCAAACACACGTAAGTGCTTATATGAAGGTGGCTTGCCAGACCACACCTCCTCTGGCACTTTCAACTCCAAAGCCTTGTTCGGCGACCTGTTAATTATGTGAACTGCTGTTTGCACGGCTTCTGCCCAAAAGCCATGGGGCAATGCAGCATAAGACAACATACATCGAACCTTCTCCTGAATAGTTCGATTCATCCGCTCACTCACACCATTTTGAGATGCATTATGAGGGGCTGTGAGTTCCTGTTTAATGCCCTTAGCTTCGCAAAACTGTACAAAAGCATTTGACACATACTCACCCCCATTATCGGATCTGAGGCATTTCAGCCTGCGACCTGTCCGATTCTCAACCTGAGCGACAAACTTCTTGAAAGCATCTAAGGCATCGCTTTTATGCTTCAAGAAATAGACCCACACTTTGCGTGTGGCATCATCAATAAAAGTAATGAAATACTTTGCACCCCCTAGTGATAACTGTGGCATCTCACACAAATCAGTGTGCACTAGATCAAGCGGTGCTCTATTTTGGAGAGTTCTCCTCTTATGAGGAGTCATAGAATGCTTGCCAAATATGCAATGATCACAAGTAGGCAAATCTGAAAAAGAAAGAGACGGCAGATAACCCAAACGTGACAGTTCTTGCATTCCTTTAACGGACATGTGTCCCAACCGGCTATGCCACAATGAAACCTTTGGCAGCTCGGTTATGGCAACAACATGATTACCTACACTGGAAACATAAAGAGGGTACAGGGTATCACTCTTAAAACCCTCAGCCACTACAACCTGGCCATCAGTAATCACCCATTTGGAATCCCCAAATGTGGTGTGGTAACCACTGTCATCCAACAAGCCAGTGCTAATCAGATTTTTCTTGATTTGCGGCACATGGCGAACACCATCAAGCATAAATAAGCGTCCATCAGGGAATACTATCTGTATACTGCCAATCCCTGCAATCTGACATGCATAGTTGTTCCCAAGGTGAACAACTCCATGAGTACCTGTGTAAGAAGTAAACCACTCCCTATGAGGAGTAACATGAAAAGAAGCACCTGAATCCAAGAGCCAGGTGTGCATGTCATGGCCATCAATAACCAAAGTATGTGCAATTACAGCAGAAGAGCATAAAACATCATGTCTGTCACTGTCACTGTCCTCTGCTGCAACATTCACTGCATCCAAGTCATCTACCTTGGCCTTGCCTTTGCCTTTGCTTCCACTGCCTGCATCCTTTGCCTCAGCCTTCTTGGCTTTCTGATCCCGTATAAACTTGAAGCACTTAGACTTCACATGTCCCTTCTTGCCACAATAAAAGCATTCAATATCCTTTTTGCCACGGGACTGACTGCGGGATTTGGACTTACTAGCAGATCTCCCCTTCTGCTGAGTCCTGCCTCTTTCCTGTACCTGCAAAGCATTTGAAGACTTGCTGCCCGCATTATTCTTCCTGCTCATCTCCTCCATGAGGAGAGAGCTCTCTACATCAGCATATATAAGAGTGACATTTGAATTAGACAGGGTGGTCTTGAAAGTGTCCCAACTCTCAGGGAGGGTACACAACAAGAAAGTAGCCTTGAACTCCTCATCAAGGTTCAACCCCTGTGCAATCAGCTGTGTAAAGATGGCATTGAACTCACTCAAGTGTGAGGTCATAGCTGTACCTTCCTTCATGCGAAGATCAACAAGCTTCTTCAACCAATAAACCTTACTGGCTGAACTCTTTTGGGCATACAACTCTGCTAGCCTCTGCCATACGCCATAAGAGGTCTTTTCAGCCTGAACATTGTACACAAGAGAATCACTGAGAGTAAGCATGATAGCAGCCCTCGCGGACAAATCTAGCTCCTCCCACTCATCATCTGACATCCCAGATGGCTTGACACCCTTCACCCTTATGGGCTTAGAAATCTTCTTAAGCAGAAGTACATTCAAACACTGTTCTGCCCATAATGCATAATTGTGTGCCCCTTCCAATTTCTTTATGTTCAAAGTTGATGATTCACTTCCCCCTGATGCCATATCAGATAAGGAAAGTACCTGACTCCCTGTAAGTCAAAAAAGAACTGAATAAAATTCTGATTTCTCAGAAAAAACCTGCTCTATCAAGAGCCAGGAGCACTCACAATAGTGCTGTTTTTACTGTCAAAAAATCTGCAGCAAAACAGAAAAAATTTCCCTCCAGTTACTGTACCTTCTGACACACTGTACCGTGCTCAAATAGGCATAAAACAGTAATTTCAGAATGCTGCAGCTGTTCCACAAGTGCTTTAACAGTGCATCATCAGCTGACGAAGCACAAAACACTGCTGTCCTGATCACTTCTCCCACCTCAGATGAGGTATTGCACTAATTTTATATGCATAAACCACTTGTCATACACTGTTTTGTTCACTGAAAAAGAGGCTCCAGACACTTCAGCCCGTCACAAACCTGCAACAGAAAATGGGACAAATCCCAAGCAATCACCCTTCTGCCAAGGGGATAAAAGGCATTTGAAGGTCTCAAACAGTAACCCAAGTGCTCTCAAGCAAAATCTGGGCAAAAGCCCCTTGATTTGACACCTGTACCAAGTGAAAAACACCTCAACAATGAGGTAGCATACAAAATGCAGCGCTCTCCTGGCACTTTCACCTGACAATGCAATGCATAAACAGCCCTGTGTACACAATAGCAACACAGATCACAACGTACAAACACTGAAGAGAAAATCTTTTGAGCACTGTCAACGATGGACAGTTAGGGACCGAGTAAACTCGATGCGCCCTGGCCAAGCGTGGCTCAACTGAGATTTTCCAAGGTGTCGTACACAAAATGTGACCTGCAGAAATGTCACTGAATACACTGCGGAAACAAGACCAATGTGGGCTCCCTGGCTCCACACTGCCTCAAGGCATACACTGCATAAGCTTCCAGGCAAAAGCCCTTTGAAACTATCACCCAAAAGCTGAGATTTGCACTCAGCAAAAGCATAAAAGCCCTCTGCAAAATCAAGGCATTACCTTCCCGAAACAAGATAACTGTGCAACCACCACACACTGTGGTACTAGTCACCTCAAGCACGAGGGACACAAGGGTACTTGCTGTACCTTCAACACACAGTTTTAAGAACTGAACAGCCGGGAATGCTCTCTCTTTTTCTTCTTTCCCCAAAGAAAAACTACTGTACTTTCTGTACCTGTGTACTTGTGCAGGGTACCACTGTACCTGCTGTACCTGTGCAGGGTACGAAATCCCAGAACAGAGAGATTTTTTTTTTTCGAAATGCTCTTCCCTGACGAAAAAAAAATTCCTGACGCAGCTCCCAATACGTACGGCGGCGTCCGTACAGTACGGACGCCTGTACGGTGTCCGTATGACGGTACGGACGGCCGTACGTCCGTACACGTGCGCACCTGCGCGCCGCCCTGTTCGAGGCCCTGAGGCTGCCTGGGTGCGCACCAGGCTGCTGCTGTTGCAGCTGCTGGCGCTGCTCCGCGCCGCCCTGTTCAGCCCGCACGCGCGCTGTCGCCCGCGCTACCGCCCTCGCTATCCCGCTGCAGCCCGCGCTGCCTGCGCAATGCCAAGCTCCGCCCACGTCGCCTGCACGCTGCTGAGGGCACGAGTCCCGAGGGGACAAGGTGGGGTAGAGGGAGTGGTAGGCAGGAGTGAGGAGGGAGAGATGATGGCTCTGATACCAGTTGAGAGGGAAGGAAGAGGGAGAAGTATAACGGGGAGAGAGTGAGAGAGAGAGAGGTGACACAAAAGATGCGGGTGTGAAGTGATGAGCCACACCACAAACTCATAAGTTTTATTAGGATTAGGTTTTTCACCCTATGACTGTCTTAAGACAGTCATAGGTGTCATATCTTTAATAAAGGGGTGGCAATGTGCCTTTACCCCAACACTGATGGGATGACTTGTGGAGCTCTATCATTTTGCTGCAAATGTAACAATGGGTTTCAGGAGTTATATTTAGGGGGGGGGGTGCGCTTTGGATGAGGTGATGGCCTAGAAGAGGCCTGGGTCATTAGAAGCAGCCTACCATTAATTTATGCAGCAACATGAGATACTATTGATTTATCAGTGTCTAGCCATGATCATTTGAATACTTGCAACATGGAGGAGGTTCTATTGTAGATATTTATTTTTTAATCATGCTAGCTTGGGGGCATGCTCCAACACCAAATGTATTTATGCCATATAGAGGGAGGCATGTTCTCTCATCCTATTGTTTCGCATTCACCAGGGAGTAGGCCTTGTGGAGAATGGAGTAAGAAAGGTCTAAAATGGGGTCGAGGAGGAGAATGCCATGTGGCATAGAAGCATTATCCCACAAATAATGGTTTGTGTAGAGGCCATGGGGGAATGGCAATGGATTGTATTTAAGGAAGACTGACCTTATGATATGGAGAGAGAACTTTTTGAGTCTTCTTTTCATTTTTTCTGTGGTTCTTTAATCGTTTCATGCTTTTTAGTTTGCATTACCCTCGTGCCCAGGACAGACCTGCACCAATGCTTCATTTTAGATCATCACAGATTTCGATTGTCTATGCAGCTCAAAGCAGAGAGAGATGAGCAGTGATGAGAGATGACTTATGGTAGTTACACAGTGATCAAACATGGGTATCCTCACTACAGTCACATACCACCAAGTTCTTCTTCTGCGGAATGCACTTCCTCCATCCGGCGAGGATTGCTTTATTCAGGAAACAGGGTAGGACACTAATGTGGCATCCCTTATACTACAATATTCCAAGATGATACTAGCGTCTATTTCCTGATGGGCACTTGGACATGAGCAAGTCATTGACCCTATTGACCAGTAATGTACCACACTATTTGTACGTGAGGTTGTTAGGCTATGATCTAGGCTGATGTGGCCATATGTTGGACATTGCCCTTGACACCGGGAGAGGAGGATAGACTTCTTCACATTGCCCTTGACACCAGGATAGACTTCTTCACAGGAGAGGAGGCCAGACTTGTAAGAGATTACAAAGATATGGTGTTGTAGGCATAAAGTCAACCCTATGGTTGACCAGTAGTACTTGGGTACTATATATACCAAGTACTTGTATTGTTTCATTTGAACATTTCTATTGGAGCTTTCTTGTGTGTGCACTCTTGCTCGCTTGTGTTCACAACTTGTCTCCACTTTGTTAATACATTTGGTATCAGAGTGCTTCTGTCTCTAGAGCCCATTCCTGCGCTTGCTTCCAGACACCTGCAAGCTTGGTGCTCCAGTCCGCGTTCCTGGTTCTCACATTCAGCTCTCCAGCTTTCGCTTGAGGTAGCTCCAACAGTCCAGTGGCTGTTTTTTGACCTTTTGAGGTCCGATTTCGATGTTTTTCAAAATTTTGGAGCTGCCCGCATACAAACAAATCTCTCCCGTAGCATTTCAGGTGATTTTTTTTCTTTTTTCCGTACAATTGTATGGATGTCCGTACAGTCCGTACGGATCTATCCATACAGTTGTGCGACAGTGCCGCGAGTTCGTACAACTTGTCGGAACTTGATTTCGAGCCCGTACGACTTGTTAGAAGGCGATTCGAGCAGTTTTCGACTGTTCTTGGGCGTTCTGCTTAGATCTGGACCTTTTTCAGCTCCAGCCTCTCCCGGGTGTGTTCCAGCAGCTCCAAGGGTTTCCATACTTCTCCAGGCTCTTCTCTACACGTGTATTGTGTTCAGAAGTACTCCTGACAGCTTCATTCAGCTCCAAGCAGCTCACTTCAGCTCCTTTGTCATCCCTAGCTTGCCCACACAGTCAGTGGACTGTTTTGCAGGTGTTTCGAGCCAAGGTGCACTTTCAATAAGTGTTTTGAGCTGTGTATTTCGCTTTGGGACTGTTTTTGCAGCCCATACTCTTGCACTCTCAGGTGCACTTCCCATACTCTTGCACTCTTAGGTGCATTTGCAGATACTCTGCATTGTTGGACGCATTTGTAGTTACTTTATAGTTGTGGATGCTTTTGAGCTCCGTTGGATGCATTTGAGCACTCGTGGGTGCGCTCTTTCAGATTTGGGTTGTGTATTTTCAGTTTGGGATTGCACTTCAGATTGCAGCAGAGTGCAGTGATTGGTTGATGCTATTTTCGCAGTGATTGCATTGTGCAGTTAGTGGGATTTCAGAGCAGCCAGTCATACTTTGCATTTACAGCCAGTATTAGTTTGGGATTTGCAGGCACATTTGCAGCCAGTTGCACTTTTGGGACTTGCAGTTCTTTTTGCAGGTATATTTGCAGCTTGTGGGTATCCCATTTTGCATCATGTCGATTCTTTCAGACAGTTTTGGCAATTTGTCCGAGGGTCACAAGTTGGATGGACCAAACTATGCCTTGTGGTCATTCATGCTTAAGAACATCTTGGTTGGTAAGGGCTTGTGGGATATTGTTAGTGGGGATGAGGTGACGCCAGCAGGCATCCAGCACAGCTTATTCGAGTCAGACTACAGGCAGACAGCAGACTGCTACAGCCCCTCCTGCTAGTCCCATAGCATCGACGGAGGAGCAGAAGAAGTTTGACCGCTGCAATGCTCAAGCGATTGCCACAAATGTGAAGAGGCACATTATGACGATTATCAAGTCGTGCAAGGATGCAAAGGCAGCATGGGAAAGATTGGCAAATATGTATCATGTTAAGAATGAGGTAAGGGCCATTGCCTTGACAAATCAGCTCAAGGATCTCGAGATGCAGGAAGGCTAGGCCATCACTGATCATATTGCCAGGATCATTGATCTACGTGATCAGCTCACAAGTATTGATGAGGAAATAGAAGACAAGAAGCTCGTCTCTATTACTCTCAATAGCTTAGCATCCTCATATGGCACATTCGTCACTTCATTGACCATTGTTCTCAGGGTAGCCTCACTCTCGTTCGATGAGTTACTTGGGCTTTTGTTGCAGGAAGAGGAAAGATGCTCAAATTTTGCCAAAGCCTCTCGTCAGGGTGAGCAAGCGCTTGCCATGGGTGGAAAGGGCAAATTTCAAAAAAAGTTTGAGCCAAAACACAGCCATACAACTCAGCCCAAGGAGGGGAATGCAAGCAGTTCAAGCAAAAATCAGAAAAAGGGCAAATGCAATTATTGCAAGAAGCTAGGGCATTTTATCGTAGAGTGTCAGAAAAGGATTGCCAATGAAAAGAAGAGGCAAAGGGATAGCTCTAGCAATAATTTTGTTGCCCCCACTAAAACTCGTGCTTCAGATGCACATGGTGACGCCCATCTTGCCCAAGGTGATAGAGATTTTGTGTTTGCTGCATTTAATGAGAAGATGGATGCTAGGGGGGATTTGAATGCTGAAAATCAATCAGGGGATGCTTCCCTTGTTGCAAGTGATACATGGTATATCGACAGTGGTGCTACTAAGCACATGACTCCTCGCCAGGAGTGGTTTGAGAGCATCACACATATTCATGGCAGACAGGTTACATGTGCCAATGATGCTTCTCAAGACATCATCGGAGTTGGCACATTCCCATTCAGCTTGATAATGGGAAAGTTAAGTAAATCCGAGATGTTTGGTATGTTCCAGATTTGAGGCAAAATCTGATTTCAGTTTCAAACATTGTCCATGATCAACATATGTTGGTCGAATTTCAGGATAACCAATGCAGGATCAAGGATCCAAAGAAAGGGTATGAGGTTGTAGCAACATGCACATATGACAGAGGCTTATACAAGCTTGATGCTCAGCCTTATGATCAGAAGGTATTGGCTGTAGCAAACACTTCCCAGGCTGATTTATGGCATGCCAGGTTTGGACATGTCCATCACAGGGCATTGTTCTACTTGTACAATAATAATATGACTCAGGGAATGCCAAAATTACAGCAACCAGCAAATGAAGTGTATGAGGGGTGTGCACTTGGCAAATTGCATCGCTTGCCATTCAGTAGTGACTTGCATCATGCACGAGATGGCGAAGCAAACTCTATCTTCTGTGACAGCCAGAGTTGCATTGCCATAGCCAACAATCCTGTCTTTCATGCTCGCATGAAACACATTGAAAATCATTATCATTATGTATGGGATTGTATTTCTGATGGCTTCATTGATCTCATCTATTGTCCATCTGAAGACAATGTGGCGGATATCTTCACCAAAGCCCTGTCAACAGATCTTTTCTTACGACATCGACATGGGTTGGGGATCAGAGACATTCTCACAATGTCAAGGGGGGTTGTGAAGTGATTCACAACGACATTGTTTTTATGTACTCCCATAGGTTGCATATCCTTCTGGATGAATTGGTGCAACCATGGTACTTAAGGTACTGCAAGGTACACCTAAGATGTTTCCAGGGTACTTTCAGCCATATCTTTGAGGGGGGATTTATAAGAGATTACAAAGATATGGTGTTGTAGGCATAAAGTCAACCCTATGGTTGACCAGTAGTACTTGGGTACTATATATACCAAGTACTTGTATTGTTTCATTTGAACATTTCTATTGGAGCTTTCTTGTGTGTGCACTCTTGCTCACTTGTGTTCACAACCTGTATCCACTTTGTTCCTACAAGACTGACTTGAGGTCGTCAAGATTCGGACCCCGAGCCTGCCCTCTAGAGGTGTAGAGTTGTAGGAAATTGGACATTGGTCAAGCAAGCTCTTGCCCATTCAAGGCAACCCTCATTGCTGCATTGCAATATCGGGCTGCTTCAGGATGCCCATTGGTGCATTCCACAAAGAGGAGTAGGAAGCAATGGCAACAGATTTTGGACATGTTCCATAGGCATTATTACTGCAGTGGGACCCTGGGTGGGCCTGCATGGAGCGCACGACAAGAAAAACTCCCAATACATGGAGTGTATTCGTTATTCTATTTTCTGTTTCAGTTCCAACATTAGATTCATAGGTTGTGCTAGACACATATAGATCGCCTATCAAGAATGTTTTTCCGTGTGATGTAGTTTTGACTTTGTTCATAGGTCCTCTTTGGCCTTCCATAGATCTCTCTCTCTCTCTCTGGAGATAGATACACATTTTTTGCACCAGGACTAGACACACCGTCCTTCATAACTTTTTTGAAGAAACGGTTGACCGGACCGTTTTGAGACCGCCACCGTTATGCTCATTGTACTAGTTATCTTTAGTCTCATAGAGACCTTCACGGTCTCCTGAAGACTTTAATAAAATTTCTTTCTTTCTTTCTCTCTCTCTCTCTCTCTCTCTCTCTCTCTCTCTCTCTCTTTGCCCATAGCGGCTTGTATGAGCATGAGTCAATTTGATACTTTAATTTGTCTCATAGGCCCGCAAGACCTCTCTAAGATGTTAATACATATTTCTCTCTCTCTCTCTCTCTCTCTCTTTCTCTCTCTCTCTTGCTTATGTATATGTATCTATACACACTCACATGTAGACGTGTGTGTGTGTGTGTGTGTGCACGTGCGTGCATTGCATATCCATACACAAGTATATATGTGTGTTTGTTTGTTGTGCACGCATGCATGCATGTTTGTATGAAGAGAGAGAGAGAGAGAGAGAGAGAGAGAGAGAGAGAGAGAGAGAGAGAGAGAGGAGAAGAAGAAGAAGAATGTATTACCGTCCTCTGGGGGCCGAAATACCAACCCATGGGACCCATAAAAGTCACGATACAAGTGTCTCCTTCTTTTTATGGAAGGGGGGGAGAACAATTATTTTGAAATACATTGAGTAATACAACATTCACGATATTTAAGAACCTTGGCAATATAGTTACCCAGAGTGGCTATATGGCTATGTGAGAGAGAGAGAGAGAGAGAGAGGTAGGTATCTAGTATGTACATATATGTGCATGCAAACATATGTGCACATGCAGGTTAATTTTTTAACCTCAGTGATGAAAGGTTTCACGTGTTGTCTATCACTCTGTATGATTCTTGCTATGGATTTTTAAATTCAAAATGTGAATTGTGTTAGTATATACGTTTTGGAACTTAAAAGAAGGAATCTCTTGGAGCAATTCTAAAGATATAGGAGATGTCTTGGAACATGCCAGAAGATACAGGAGGAACAGTCAATTATGAGCCGAATGGATTTGAACTTGCATTTTCTGTAGGGACTGTGGCTATGTGAGAGTTGCTTCTTTGTTTCTCTCAGTTGCATGACTATAGTTTGAGTCTGCAATGTCTGTACTGCCAGGGTCCTGCTGACAGTGAGGAGAAAGGCATGAAAGTTGAAGGGATCCAGGAAGAATTGAAGAAAAAAGTGGACGACTCTAAGGAATCATCAGAAAAAGCCGCAGACAATATTAAAAATGAAGCGAGTAAAGAAGAAGCAGGGTGGAAAGATAGTACTGGAGAGTCTGCAGAAAAAGTCATAGGTGTTTTGAGGGACACAACAGAGCAATTGAAGGAGCAAGCTGAGAAGGCAAGAGCAGCCCTAGCAGCAACAGCGCAGGAAACTGCAGAAAGGAGCAAAGAGAATTTAACTTATATTGCTGAAAATGCTCCTGACCCTATCAAAGATATTGCAGAGACAGCTTTAAGGTCCCATTCATTTGATAACAAAAAAAAGGGTGCCAAGATTCACGACTTCTGCCTTGGAATTCCATATGGTAAGCGTTACTCCCAACACTCATTTTGACCCATTTTCTTATTTCTTTCATGGAATTGTCAATATATGAATTGGTTTGATACATTTTCTTAAATTTTTGTTAGAGCATCTTACTTAGTTACGTTCTACGGTCCTTGTCTATTCTGCATCCATCGTATGACATTCATTCCTCCTCCCTCCTCTACATGCTTGTGTGTATGAGAGAGAGAGAGAGGGAGAGAGGATAGTAGGGTTTGTAGAAGAGCAAATGGTCTACGAGTTAAAGGACAATGTAATGCATGGAATACCGAAGGGAGAGCCTATTTGAGTCACTTGTTCGGTAGAGAAAAACAAAAACTGTTGGGCGTGGAGACGGTTTCATTTCTAATTTTTATCGACCTTGGCGATCCGTCCATGCATGAAGCTGTTGGAGCTTGTCGAAGAGCTTGATGATGGCTTTCACTCACGGCTGCATGCATCTCTCTTCATCCTCTTACCAGAAATCCTTGCCTACGCATAGCTGATGAGAGTACTCTACAGGCATTTCGCAATGGCTGATTTTTGTAACCACCCAGCAACAGCAAAGTTTTCTGAGCCTCCAGCACATTGCAGACTTCGACTTGCCTCTGACCTGTATCGAATCCACTTATCGCAGCGACTCCTCCCTCCCCTTTCTTCGCACCACGCATTGCACTAATAAAAACCCACTTGGTTGCAACACACAGATTTGGCATCGAAACAATGATGCTATGTTTGATCTTTGGCTTGAGTTCAAATTGACTGGATGCAGTGCCCTTCTTTCGGAATGTTCAACCAGCCAGAAAATTATTGATAGACAAGGGTGGACAAGACATGCACTGCTTGTTCGTTCATGACGATGATCGTGTGCTATTGAAGGTTTTCTACATCCTCTTCAATGATCTTCTCCAGTGCTATGGTCAATGGGCGAGCATGCAGGGTTCTTCCTGGGCAGCCTCAGCTAGGAGGGTTATATTCATTAGGGAATGGAATGGTTCCCCCTTTTTCTTAGAGATTGCAGCAGGGTTAAGGTGGCACTTTCAACCTCAACCTTGGTTTCTTTCTAGCTCATTTTGAGTTTTCAGTTCCCTATTTCAGGGGGGTTTCGTTTAGTAGCTCCACCCTTACTGTGATTTGTATCAGGTTTTCTTTTAATCTCATAGACCCATTGGTCTTCCGAAGACTCTAATAAAATCTCTTTCTGTCTTTCTTTCATGCACCACATGATGTAT
This sequence comes from Dipteris shenzhenensis, assembly GCF_047967505.1. Classification (NCBI taxonomy): domain Eukaryota; kingdom Viridiplantae; phylum Streptophyta; class Polypodiopsida; order Gleicheniales; family Dipteridaceae; genus Dipteris; species Dipteris shenzhenensis. Next base: position 47,788,117 of record NC_141605.1, on the reverse strand, counting down.
TTCCATTTTGAGCTTGCTCACGCGGGTTTTTTCATACTTAATAGAAGTCTTTTTCATGGGGGAAAAATAAAACTAGACAGAATCGCTGCCACTGATGCGCATGATCGCCGGTCAGCCAAGTACTAATCAGCACGCTGATTTGTAAGATCCAATTGACGTCTATTTGTTTCGATCATTCATGTCCAATCTTTACGTTCAATCACATGATCCTCTCGCTGCTCCTCCGTTACCGTGTTTTATCTCATCGATCGCTCGTTTCGCTGCAAACGGAAATTACAGAATTCAATCCCTAGTTTATAAATGCTTTGGAATCAGCTTTGCAATTCATCCACCCTATGGCTTTCGTGGATGTGTGGACAAATATTACGTGGCCTGCCATGGGTTTTACACTAGTATATATATATGTGTGTCTGTGTGTGTATCAATCGGCCACCCATCCTTGAGAGGTTGGACCTGTGTATGCTGTTTGTGGGCCCAACACCACTGGATGTCTGAGGAGAGACAGGAGGAACTCATTTGACAGTGGCTCAAGATATGGCGAGGGCTAGCATCAAGAGAAAAACTCAGTCATTTTGCTCGGCCTATTTAGGTGCATCCCTCCTTTGTAGTCTCTATGATGTGGCACGATGTCTAACAAGTTTCCACTCTAGTGGTTCATTTTCCCTTGCCAAAGAGAGAGGATATGTCTACGGCCCTCATATAAGTGTCCTCTCAGGGTCGAATCTGTGAAGTTGTGTCCTCTGGCTCTCTAGTGTGTTTGGTCCCTTGCTGTCCTTGGCTAGGGTTATCGGATAAAAAATCTATGATTGAGCTGTGACTGGTGGGCTCAGCTGGTCCCTCATATGCTCTCAACTATGCTCCTATGAGCTGATCTATGTGTCTTTGGGCTTCAAGAAGGAAAGTAGCCACCTGCAGCTGATTTGGATGTGCTAGGAACTCTCTGAGTGGGCTGAAATCGGTATCGAACGGATCCCATAGTATACAAGGCATCTGAATGCTGAGTGGTCCTCTGTCTCGGTCTCTTGCATATCGCATTAAGTGTAGATTTGTCTCTTGCATATGATGCCCTCTGCTCGTCCTGTCTCAAGCCTGTAGGATGTGCGAAAATACCCAGAATTGACCCATCGAGATCCTCAATGCATGTGGGAGATGGATCTGGGTGTAGCTTGGTGGTTTGATGGACCCCTTCTTTGAGATCCATATCTTGTAAGTAGTGATCTCTGTAGAAGCTGAGTTTCACCGGAAACTTAGTAGGTGCTAACCAGGTCTAATGTGTAGATCTACAAGAGATCCTCTATGATGACCTGGTTCACCTCCTAAGAGGCTAGTGGAATGGATGGAACCTCAAGGCTATATTGAAACGGTGGAAATCTGTCCATGTGTAACCCCAAGCTTACGAACCATGTTAGAAAAATAATAGTGTTGATGCAGAGACAGTGGCAAAGGACAAAACCACAGCAAAGATGTCGAAGTTAGATACATAATAGATAACAAAATATGTAGATGAAGATGAATCAGAAACTCATGCAGTCATTCAAGCAAAAAAAGCTTATGCAGAGCATATGAGGAAGAGTTCCAAAGTTACTGAAGATGACCTTCAAGATTTGAATTTGGGATCAGTCCAGTCTCCAAAAATGGTAAAAATCAGTCTCCATATTCAAGGTGATCTCAAAGAGCATTGGAAGACTTTATTACTAGAACACAAAGATATTTTTGCATGGCATCACCGACATGAAGGGAGTTGATCCGACATTTTGTCAACACAAGATTAATCTAAAATAAGATGCAGTTCCCATTGTTCAGCAGGATAACGGATGAATCCGAATTATGCCAAATAGGTCAAGGAAGAGCTTGACAAGCTTCTAAAGGTTGGCTTTATTATCCCTTAGATAAGATAACATGGTTATCACCTATTGTGATTGTTCAAAAAAAGAATGGTAAACTTCGGTTATAGGAAACTAAATGCTACAACAATCATAGACCCATTTGCAGTTCCATTTGTGATACTATGTTAGATGTTGTAGCAAGCCATGAAATATACAGTTTTCTTGAGGTTATAATCAGATTGTCATGGCTCCAAAAGACATAAATAAGATAACTTTCATATTTTGGTAATCAATATTTACCACCAATGTAATGACTCTGGACTGAAAAAGGCTCCACCTACTTTCCAAAAATGGATTCAACAAGTTTTGGCTTCTTTTTTTACTAAGATTATGAGGGTATTTTTGGATGTTTTAGTGTGTCTGGCAAAAAGGTAGATCATATTGAGCATTTGAAGTTCAGTTTCGAATGGCGAGATTGGGTCTGAATCGTGATGACAAGTGTGCTTTTAGAGTCAAAAGAGGCGTTCTGTTGGGCCATATCATTTCAGAAGAAGGCATAGTAATCGATCCTTGGAAAGTTGAGCTAATTTAGAAAGCCCTTCCACCTAGAAATCTGAAATAGTTAGGGAGATTCATTGGTGAAATTAAATGGCATAGTAGATTTCTCAGGTATTTATCTCATATCTGGCAGCCTTTAATAAGCTTGACAAAAAATGGTCTTCCTTATATATGCACTGATAAACAACAAAAAGCATTTAACCTATTGCTGATTGAGGATCCCCGATGCCTTATACACGGATGAAACTCTCACAGAGGTAGTCTTGGAGATCTGGGTTTCTCACATGCAGGGGGGGGTGGCTGGTCCTTCACATGTGGCCACAGCACTTGCCAGTATCAGCGACTTTTATCACTCCGTTGCTGGTGCTCGGCGAGGTGAGGTACTCAGGCGGGAGGTTGGTATCCGCTGGCAATTGGCAGCCTTGTAGAGGGAGGAGCAGAGACGACCATCAGATGCTTGGATACAGGAGCGCCTTGCTGCGGCAAGGGCTCACTTGCAGACATTGCTTGATCAGAGAGTAGAGTATGCCTTCCATGCACGGGAGTCATTTTGGATACAGATGGGAGGGAGAGTCAATAAACACTTTTTCTCTACACTTGGTCCCAGACATAGTAGAGAGAGTGTCATGCAACTTATTGACTCTGACGGCGTTTTGCAGTCTCATCCGAATACCGTCTTGCACTTAAGTTTACAAGTAACTTCTGGACACTTGTTTTTGAGAAGTTGGAAACTACTCTAAGTATGAGTTCCTCAGATCATGCACAATCTGATGGCAATACAGAGAAGGTCAACCAATTGGTTGAAGATATGCTTTGGGCATATGTTTCTAAGCGACAGTCTTCATGGGAAGATTATCTCCCCATGATTGAATTTGTTTATAGCAGTGCAAAGCATTCGAGTACTGGTTATAGTCCTTTTATGCTTATGTATGGGTTTCAACCTAAGTCACCAGTTATGGTTGGGTTCAAGGGAATTCGAAATGATGCTGCAAAGACATTCTTGCAAGACATGCAAGAAATGTTGCAGTTTGCCAAGGAGTCTATTAGAAGTGTCCAAGATCGGGACAGATTTTATAATAATAGACATCGTTCACCCAGAGAGTTATGTGAAGGAACGATGGTCTATTTGCGCATTCCCAAGGAATCCAAGAGCCTAAGTACTAGTTTGGTTCTGAAGTTACCCCCTAGATACTGTGGTCTATTCAAGGTTATTAAAAGAATTGGACCAGTTGCATATAAACTAGAATTGCCTCCTGATGTTAAAGTACATCCAGTATTTCATGTCAGCAGACTGAAGGAGTTACTGGGTGCGGATGATCCACTAGTTTCTCCTCAAGAAATAATAGAAGTTACCGATTTGACTTTTATTCCACACGAACTTGAGAGGATTCTAGAATGTCTTGAAAGACAGATTCGTAATAGAACTATCACTGAATACAAGATCAAGTGGAAGGATCGTGTTGAGGAGGATGCAACATGGGAGACATTACAGAACGTCTAGAGGACATTCTCGGGTTTTTTAGCGAACTCAGGAGTGAGTTCTTAGAGGAGGGGAAGTATTGTTGGAGGAGAGTAAACCTCACGTGAGCATGGGTGTGATCGACAATTTGCATGGACACTACGTGGCGGTCTTGAAGTGTGCATGAAGCTGACAACACCCGTAATTTTTGCTCGCTTTGGAGATGGCGCAATTCTCTGAGAGTAGAGCTCATCATTGAGCTCAGTTCCTCCCCTAGAATCTCTCTTCTCTCTTAGTCTCCATTCCTAGATCCGGTGGCTCCGATACCAACTGTTAAAGATTATTCTACCTCTACTAGCGCATATGCAAAGAAAACACTAACAAGAAGAACTCGACGTGAAGAAGAAAAACACTTTATTGTCAGACCGAAGTCTCATTACAACCATCTTGAGTCCTCCTCATCCCTACGGGGCTTGTTGGAGGACGATGAGCTGCATACCTTCCACACACACACCTACGATTATTGTCTACTGGGCTTCTTCACCGCACTTGGTGGTATGGGACACTAGGCTGGTTAGGATTTGGTTGGGAGTTTGTGCTCAACTGGTGGCTTGGAGGGGACATCTCCTGATTCGGGATCGCATCCCGTAGATGGTTGGGTGGTGAGTAGCTTGCTCAGATTCCTCACGTTTGGTGTGTTCTTGTGTTTTCTTTGGCAGATCAGAGGTTTTAGGAGTGCTGGGGTCGCGTCAGTATGCATCATGAACCACTCTAATCCATATCATTGGGTTTTGGAGTGTCTGTGATTTTGGATTCTTGCACCATCATAGGCAAAAGATTTTGAGGGAGGCGGACTAGAAAGAATTGGAGCATCATCATTCTGTGAATCTCCCTCTCTATGTGGAGAGGGAGGTATCTATACACCCTCGCCATTGCCTTTGCATTTAGACGCCCCAATTGAAGTATTGTCGTGGGCTCTTCCTTGTGGAAGAAGACATCTTTGCTCACTCAACCTTCTTTGTATCGAGATTGTATAGCTTCTATCCCTCGAGCTCCATGCTATATCTGATAAAGATACATGCTTTGAACTTTGAATCCAACTTCTTTATGATTTGATCTGGAATATCGACATGGCCTTAGGACAAAAAATATGGAAATGCTCAATAGAAGGCTTTTCACATAAAATAAGCCTGCTTTGGTGTGATGCCTCCGATTGCTCTAGTCTTTGTCTTATTGATGATGTGGAGTGCAATTTGAACAGCATCCGCCTAATAAATCCTTGTTGACCTTGTATGTGCATATATGTAAGGAGCAGTCTAAGGCATACATGTATGTTGTGTAGCGACATAGTTCTGCTTGTTATAGAAGGTTTCGCTCAATAAGCCTATTTGCAAGCATGTAGGGATGTGGAGAAGTTCAAAACATTACGAAATATTTCAAGGATTCCTCTCTAGAACATTGACAAATATGCATAGAGAAAGGAAATCCTTAACACATCCTTTGTATAGAGGAAATCCTTACCACATGCTTTGCACACACACACACACACACAGAGAAAGAAAGAAAGAAAGAAAGAAAGAAATTTTATTAGAGTCTTCGGAAGACCGATGGGTCTATGAGACTGAAAGAAAACCTAATACAAATCACAGTAAGGGTGGAGCTACTGAAACGAGCATCATCACCCATGCTGAATCCTAAGTCTGATCATACATAATCAAATGGATGTAACAATGAAAAGAAAAGGACTGGAGCAGAGCGGAATCCTCCGTATGTCATGTCGCCCTAGCTGGTGCATAGTCGGTGATGGGACGCTGGTGCCCGTCAAGGGGTGCTCGGTCTCCTGGACGAGGCTCAACGCAAGACCAGAGCCACCGTGACTCCCGTGGGATGTATCCTGAGTCTAAACAATGACGGGAGGTCCCCCAGAGTGATCTGTGCACCCCTCGATGTCTCGTGTGTCGTGCTGCGATCGTCGGGTCGGGGTCTCTGTCACGTCTGCGGCTAGAGACTGGACGATCAATGTCACTCGATGGGAAGAACTCTGTGATCGTGTTCTGAGAGGTGTTTGATGATGTGGCCAAGCCCCGTCGCCTAAGTAAGTACTCTCTCTGTTGGACCCCCTCGTGAATGAAGGCCGCGAGGCATCTTTGATTTGGGTAGGCGAGGAATCTGGAAAGGAGTTCGGAGCTGTCTTTGAAGAGGTAGTGGTAGCGGCCTCGGATCTCGTAGTAGACTGGGCACTTGAAAATAAAATGCTCCTCCGACTGGACCTCCTGACAGTCGCACAATATGCATAAGCGATGCTCCCTAGGAATCCCCTCTACTCTGCCGCTCTCTATGCGGAGGCGGTGTGATGATATCCGAAGCTGTCTGATGGAGATCTGTAGTGAGTGAGGCATATGAAGCTCAGTGTACCCCGGTGGTGTGATGAATCCCTCCTCCGAAATACGAAGACAGTAATCTCTGTAGAAACTCAGCTTCACTGGAAGCTCCCTCGACTCCAACCAGGTCCCAAAGGTGTGTAGCTGCAGGAGATCCTCATGAATGACCTGGTTGGTGTGTGGCTTGATCGGGATGGTGGGTGGGAGTACCGGAGGGGCATCTAAACTGTACTGAAAAGGAGGTATCCTATCGATGTGGAACCCTAGTCTCACAAACCATCTGTGAGTCCGTGCATACCAGCATCGCTCGTCTCCCTCTGCTGCCAACCTCATGGAGGAATCGAGAGCCAACCATGGCAACCTCTGTCTCCGTGATGTGCAGTCCCCATATGATCTAACCCGGTGTAGATATATAATGGTCTAAAAGGCTGCATCTAGCTGGAGTGGAGAAGGGCTGCCATACATACCGGCTGGTGCGACCAAGGAGTCGAAGAGAAGATCCTTGGTCCGAGGGTGCTGGAAGTGGGAGTGGAAGCATTGTCTCTCTAGCCGAGCCAGCGAAGCGTATCCCCTGCTCAGTCTGGCCTGCATCGCTGGTCTCATTGTGAAGATCGGGCCGGAGAAGATGACCCCCAAGTAAGTGTATGAGGATACGATCTCAACTGGTGACCCACCAAAAGTAAAAGTAAACTGCTTCCGTTGCATGTTTGCTCGAGAGGTGTTAAAGATCATGACCTTGGTCTTGCCAAGGTTGACCTCCAAATCATGGGATAAACAAAAAGCCTGCAGTGCATCCAGGTGAGTGCATCCAGGTGACGCTGGAGCCCCTCGGGTGTGGACGACAAGAGTGCCACGTCATCTGCATAAAGAAGAATCCTGATGATGATCCCAACAAGTGAGCAACCGGTCCCTCCGAACGCTCCCATGAAAGTCTCAAGCTCATCGATGTAGAGGCGAAACAGGGTTGGTGATAAGGGACAACCCTGTTTGACTCCTATGGTACTCAAGATCTCATCTGTCCAACCTGCACCTGTCCGAACTGAGACTCTCTCATAAAGTGCCATGACTGCCCAGATGATCTCCTGATCAAATCCGAGTGTCTGTAGGTGTGTGATGAGACGAGCTCGAGGTACTATGTCAAAGGCTTTGCGGAAATCCACAAAGCAGCAATATACCCTCTCCTTTCGTGATCTGGCCTGCTCAATACACTCCAGAGTGTGAGTATGTGATCCATAGTCCCATGGTCTTGCCTGAAACCGGCCTAACCCTCTGCTCTGAGCCCTCGTTGCATAGATCTTGGACATCACATGTCCAATCATGATAGTCTTGTAGTTACTCGGGTCCATGGGATCCCCTGCCTTGTGGATGGGGGTGATGGTGATGAGTGTCCAGGTGCGGGGGAAGCCATGGCAAACGGCGCCATTGAATAGCTTTGCTAGGATTGCGGGGCTAACGTGTCGATCGCATATGCGATAAACTCAGTGCATAGCCCTTCGTGATCCTTAGCTCGGCCATTGTGCAGTTTCAATGTCGTGTCCTTGATTCCCCCTTTTTGGTGGAGGATGTTTTTTGTGCAAAAGGAGCTCACTCCTGGGTTTTGAAACATGAGGCCTCCTCCCTCTCCATTGACCACCATCCTACTCCCATCCACGTCATTGAGCTGCATCGAGCCCTTCTTGCAACGATAACCTAGCCATCCACCCACCGTCCATTCACCCTCAATAATCCTATTGAGTATTTTCAGAGTTATAGATCTATTTGTATTTGATTTCGTCTCTCTATTATGCAATTTTTTCATTCGAAGGACACCTGAAGATGAAATGCTCCTTTGTCTCAACCTCCTGTATGTCACATAGTGTGCATATGCGCCGCTCCCTGGGTAGTCGCTCTGCTCTACCGCTCTCGATGCGAAGTCTGTGTGAAGAGACCCGGAACTGCCCAAGAGAGATCCTCATCGAGTGGGGTAGGTGAATCTGTGTGTATCCTGGTGGGTCAATGAAACCCTCCGCTATGATATGTAAGAAGTGATCTCTGTAGAAGCTAAGCTTCACTGGGAGTTCACTCGGTTCCAACCAGGTCCGAAAAGTGTGTAGCTGTAGTAGATCCTCACGGATAACGTGGTTGACCTCGTGTGATAAGAGGGAAGAGAAAGAAGCATCCATGCTATACTGGAAGGGAGGTAGTCTATCCATGTGGAGCCCCAGTCGCTCAAACCATCTCTCTGTACGTGCATACCAGCACCTCTAATCTCCTCCTGTTGCAAGTGCCATAGAAGAGGATAAAGCTATCCATGGTAGCCTGCTACGCCCCGAGGTATAATCCCCATATTCCCTAACTCGGTACAGATATGTGATGACCTGAAATGTAGCATCTAGCTGTAAAGGGGGTGACCCAAACTCAGCCTGAATGATCTGGTGAGGAACGGATGACTTACCACGAATCATCCGTGATAGTATGAGAACCTATAGCCGCTCCACACGGGCCCACTCTATATCTGACAAGTTTGGCCCCTAACAAGGACTGCCGTACATCCCCGCTGGGCGAGCAAAGGAGTCAAAAAGCAACCCCTTGGTGCGTGGATCCTGAAAGTGTGAGCAGAAGCACTGCCTCTCTAGCCTGGCTAATGAGGCATACCCTCTACTCAAGCATGCCTGCATCGCGGGTCTCATAGTGAAGCTCGGTCCGGAGAAGATAACCCCAAGATAAGTGTATGATGAAACTATCTCAACAGATGACCCCTCAAATGTGAACTGCTCCTGACGCATGATGGCTCGAGATGTATTAAAGATCATGACCTTGGTTTTACCCAGGTTGACCTTCAAATCATGAGACTCACAAAAGGACTGTAGTGTGTCTAGGTGTCTCTGAAGCCCCTCTGCTGAGGAAGACAAGAGAGCTACGTCATCTGCACAGAGCTAGGTCACCGAGCTAGAAAACCCAAGATCCTGAAGAGAAAGCTGATTCTGCCTTGGTACAGCCCAGAAGCAGCCTAGAATAGAACACCCACGCCTGGAAGGATACCAAAACCAGCCACAACACCCAGAAAGCTCCTAGAAAATCACGTCAAAATCTCCTGCAGAGCCTTAAAGCCTGAAAAAGCAAGCGTAGTTCACTCGGAGCAGCCTCGTCAAGTCCAGAACTCCTGGAACAGCCCTAGAACCAATCACAGGCACCTGGAACAGCCTAGAAGAGCCCAAAAGCAAATCGTAAACTGGAACAAATACCATGGCAGAAATTGCCACTTGCAACAAGCTCCTGGATCCATTGCGATTTGCTCTGGCAGGCCCTGGATCACCTGGAACTGGCGCATGGGTAAAAACGAATTTCCTTGGTATAGATCACCTGAAACTGGCCCCTGGGTAAAAACGAATTTCCCTGGCAGGCTTTGGATCACTTAAAACTGGCCCCTGGGTAGAAACGAATTTCCCTGGCAAGCTTTGGATCACCCGAAACTGGCCCCTGGCAGGCTTTGGGACCTCCTGATAAAAAGTGATTTGGACTCTAGCAGCACCTGGCAGGCTCTGGCAGCTCCAAACTGATGATCTGGCTCCTCTGGAACTAATTTGGCCAACTGCCTCTAAAAGAAGGGCTTTCCCCCCCTTTTAAAGCCCTAGGCGCCAAAAAGTAGTGTCTTTTAGTTGCACCACTCTTTTGGCCCCTAAAAGCAGTTTTTAAAAAATTGCACCACTCTTTTGGCCCCCCTGTTGCACACTTTGGCCCTAGGAATTAATTGCGTAGTAACTGAGCGCACATTCACTATTTCCAAGGGCCCACTAGGAATTTTACTTCCCCAAGTCCCGCCCCATGGCCGGCTCGTGCCCCAAAGACTCAAGGCAGTCACGCGCAAATTACGAGAGTCGCAAATCAAGAGTCCCATAATTTCACGTCCTCGTGACAGACCCCCCTTTTGAAAGAAGGCAAACGTCCTCGATTGCCAAAAATTACCTGCAAAAGAAAACCAAGTGGAAACACTACAATGATTGTTAGACAAAAGACAAGTAAACATTCCACATACATGCATTACAAACAATATGCTCCCACGATGTCCGATCCACCTCGTGTATGGCCATCCCTAAGGACCCACTGCCTGTGGTACATCATGAGCATATGTAAACACTTAATGCATGCACATAGATACTCATACTATACTTCCCAGGGATAGTTCATGCATGCTTTACCCACCTATGGCCATCTCTTCAGACCCACACTAGTGGTCCATCATGAACATCCGAAGTACCTGAGATATCAATTCCAAATCTGAGTGGACACCCAACCATGCCGCCAACAGATCACCAACAGTGCATATACGATTTGTAGAGCTGCAGATAACAAATACGTATAGCACTACAAACCAAATGACTAGTACACCCAATGTGACTAGTACACCACGTACATCGCGGCCAACGATGCACGACATAGATCACTTCCAGGAATTGCGCATCTGGAACCAAGGTCTAGGGGAATCCATTCTCTTTTTGTCGAAACCACATGACAAAAAAGAGCATTCCCATCTCGTCGAATCCTCATGACAAGAATAACATGCATATTTTACCAAAACCTCATGGCAAAAATAGCATTCTTATTTTTGTCGAAACCTCATGACAAAAATAGCAATCTCATTTTGTCGAAACCTCATGACAAAAAAGCATCCAAAAGTAGCAGGGAAAACACCATCCTGCAAATCGTATACATCATCTAGAATCGGATGCCAAAAAGAGTGGCAGACTCTGCCATACAAAATTCTTTTTACAAGTACCTAAAATACCATGCTATACAAAACCAGCCATAAACAACCTGCTGTAGAATTAGGAACTCGTGCCCTTCAGAACATTCCGTGGCTTATCTGTGTCACTAGCCGGCTCCTTCCTCTTACGGTTGGGACAATCTCTAGACCAATGTCCCTCCTCTTTGCAAATAAAACATTTGCCAGCTTCATATAAAGCGCCTCGTTCCTCTGGAGAGAAGCGATTACATTCATCCTTTTGACGATTAGCTTTTCTGTCAGACTTATCCCCACGAGATCCATTCTTAGATTCCTGCTTCGGTCCACCTTTGAACCCATAAGTCCTCCCCTGCATCAAAGCATATGCCGTGCTAGCATTCTCGATAAGCTGAGACATATTGGAGACTTGAGTCTTCGTGTAGTAGTCTCTCAACTCCTTAGGCAGCCCGCAACAATATTTCTCAACCTGCTCAGTGAAAGGAACAAGCTGGTATGAGCTAACGGGCAACAAAGCTGCCCAAAACTTGCTGTTATACTCCTCTAAATTGTGGCAATTAATGGAATTCAGCTCATGCCAAGCAGTCATAATATCAACTTCAAAAGTCGTGGCAAGCCACACGGTTGAAAACACCTACTTGAAACCTACCCATGTGTTTGGTGCGGTATTTTGCATAAGCATAGGGGTCCACAATTAAAGTGCGTTCTCCTTTAGAAAACTTGCAGCCCGGCGTACTTTGGATGACTTTGTGAAATTCCCTCCTGTGTAAACTGCATCGAACTAAGTTTGTCCTGCACCCCATTGAATGTCTCAAATTTTACGGTTGCATTTGCCTCTTTAAAGTCCTTCAACTTCCCTTGAGGTGCCAAATTGTCATAAACAGGTGCTTGGGCAAAAGGGACAGCAGCACTCACTCTATCCCCCAGACTACCAGCATTAGGAAAAGCTGTACTATTCAGACCAACCTTGAGTCAGCCCTGGAATCGCGGCCCTGGAATCGTATTAGACTGTTGCTGACCATAGAGGATTTGAGAGGGCTGATCCTGAAAAGTGACATGTGGTCGCTTGTTAGCTTCAACATCCCTATCCCCATCCTTAGGCTTCCTTTTCTTCGGCTGCACATCTGAGCTCATCATCTTCTGGAAGCGAGGATCTTGTGTGAGCTGTGTGAAAACACTCATGAAACTCTGCATTTGTGCCTTGAATAGTTCCACATCCTCCTCATCTGTCCGATCATCCTGATGCTTTGCAACATAACGGGTCTCCTCTCCTGCACCCTGGTCACCACCAAGAAATTGAGACATTTGCTCTTCCTCCTCAGTAAGGCTCACGGATCTCTCCCTGTGCGACATATTTTCTGAATAGTATGCTGTCTTCTTCACCTAGTCTGCTGTACTTGCACCAAGCCAACAACAGGCTCCCCTCTTGAAGAAGTTAGGTGGATCCCGGCAATGGAACCACTGAAACCAGCCTCAACAACGTAAAGGGTGGTAGGATCCACTTAATTACAGCATACAGAGTAAATTGACAAGTAATAATGCACCACAAACAAATCATAGGGGAGCTAGAGCACTCCTACTCGGAAACAAGGACACCGATTGGCCCCAAACGTTGGCGCCTTTTGCGGTATTTATTTAACATTCATTTGAAGCCAAGCGGTTGATTACAAAGGTCTCTGGGAAGCTGCATCACAGGCAAACCAATGCCCGCCGACTCCCCGTCCAGCCCACCCTGTAATTCCCTGCTCAACTTCAAACGGTGAACGGCATCCAATCACTAGTCAATCCTGTATCCTCAGCCAACCAAAGCATGCAATAGAGATCCCAATAGCATCCACTGTCTGAACCACTCCTGCAATCGCACAACCAAGTTCCTAACCAGTCAAACACGGCTGAACAACTGCAAGACAAAGCCCTCAACAGCTAAACTTTGGTGCAATTAAACAACCAAAAAGCACTTCCAGACGGGTAGTCTCCTGGTAAAAAGCGATTTGACTCTAGCAGCACCTGGCAGGCTCTGGCAGCTCCAAACTGATGATCTGGCTCCTTTGGAACTGATTTGGCCAACTGCCTCTAAAAGAAGGGCTTTCCCCCCCTTATAAAGCCCTAGGCTCCAAAAAGCAGTGTCTTTTAATTGCACCACTCTTTTGGGCCCTAAAAGCAATTTTTTATATAATTGTACCACTCTTTTGGCCCCCCTATTGCACACTTTGGCCCTAGGAATTGATTGCCTAGTAACTGAGCGCACATTCACTATTTCCAAGGGCCCACTAGGAATTTTAATTCCCCAAGTCCCGCCCCATGGCCGGAACCTCGTGCCCTAGATGCTCAAGGCAATCACGCACAAATTACGAGAGTCGCAAATCAAGAGTCCCATAATTTCACGTCCTTGTGACACCTTACAAGCCCCCGTCGGGCACCCACCTCTCTTCCCGCATAGGGAGGCGGGGTCTATGAGACTCAGACATCCGAGACCCTATCCTGCACCATCTAGAATTGTAATGGTACCTTATGGTCAGAACTAAGGAACTTCTCGGAATCCTATACAGGTTAGACATAGTCTTTTATATAGACACATCAGAGTCCACAGCGCCCACTACCAGTAGTCAGCGGGTATACATGGGAGTCTGCCTACAAAGATGAGACAAGGGATATAGGAGGGGTTCAAGGGTCGAGTCGCAGTCCTTTACAAATCCACACTTTTTTGGGGCCCATCTCAGTGGAGTAGAGAGATACACATTCCAGGTTTCTTTGGATCCGGATTTGGCACATGGACAGTCGGGATCTGTTTATTGCAGTTTGCCACTTCCCCTTCGAGACCTCCCGCTTTGTTAGAGATATTCGAGGGGAGGATGAGACATTCCCATTTGCTGCTCTTTATCAGTCCATTGTTGACTTCTCTAGCCGTGGAGAAGTCCTCCTAGTTGGGGAGTTCAACATGAGGATAGGCGCTCGTCAGGCACCACTCCTCGACTTTAGGGATGATTCCATTCTACTGCTAGACATTGACCTTGAGGAGGCATGTATGCTACGAGTTTCGGCTTACAGAAGAGGACCGTTCACATCTTATGGGCAGCCCTTTTAGACCTCGGCAAGATGCATGATCTCATTATTTATAATGGTCTTGACAAATGGCCCGCATCAGGTGGCTTCACGTGCTTTCCACATGGGGGAGGCTCTAGTGTTGTGGACTACATCATGAGATCCCCTGCCTTCACATCTCGCATCACTGACTTTACCGTAGCACGTCTCCCTCCAGGGGCTGATCATACCTATCTTTTCTTTAGCATTACCCCCCATCGCACAACACTTTCCACCCCGTTGAGTTCTTACTCCACTTACTATGATATACGCTTTGATCTTGATCACTCACCTACTTACTCTGGTCGTTTATACATACTCCTCGCATACATTGACTTTATACCCCTATTAGAGGATCGTGTTGTCCTAGTCACCCACTCACTACACGAGGCTGCTCTTCATGCTTTCCCCCACACCACTCACTCCACCCGCCCACCACCACCTGGGACCGTACCTTGTAATAGCTTGTAAGATGATGAGTGTAAGGCTTTACGCCGTTAGCTCAGATTCGAAACCAAAAACAGTCTTCTGAATGAACCAGAGACGCTACGCGAGTACCGTCGAATGGTACACAGGAAGAAACTTGACTTTGTTCGTTGGAATGAGGAGGAGCTACTGAACATTCTGTTCAGTAACAACTCTAAGGACTTTTGGCGGAGATTTCTAGAGGGACGGTCCCTATCACCACTCACAGACACTTAGGTATGGTTTGATTATGCACGCACACTCTATGATATCTCAAATGAGCCAGTCCCTAACCTATCACATAGGCCACACCCCACATCCTGCACCCTATTCACTAGGGGGGGGGTAAAGGATGTCGTAATGAAACTTCATAATGGCCGAGCGAAGGATCATGAGGGACTATGCACTGAGTTCATTGCATATGGGATTAACCTCCTACCGCGATCTTAACAAAGCTATTTAATGAAGCTAAGTACTTGATTTTGAGGTCAGTAGATTTGTGGAGTGTCGAGGACTGCTCACCAGTACTTCTAGTACAGAAGAAAGATGGTTCTTTTCGAATGTGCATTGATTATCGTGCATTGAATAAGATGACCATCAAAAATAGATTTCCGATACCACGCATAGATGATGTTTGTGGAGAGTGTGTTGGGGCTGCATTACATCAGAATGGACATGTAGTAGCATATGAGAGCCGAAGATTGCGTGATGCTGAAAGATATCTGGGAATCTATGAAAAAGAATTGTTGGCTGTAGTTCATGCTATGAACACATGGAAGCATTATCTTTTGGGTGCAGATTTTACTGTTAAAACAGATCACCAAAGTCTGAGATATTTTCTAACTCAGACAAAACTTTCCGAGAAGCGTATGAAATGGGCAAATATGATGTCAATGTATCATTTTCAGATTGTCCATACTCCAAGAATTCAGAACAGAGTGGTAGATGCCTTGTCCCGAAGACCCCAGGTCAATAATGTGACTATCATCAGGACCTGGAAGGCATGAGGGAGGAATATGCTAATGATGCAGACTTTGGCGAGATTTTACAGCAAATGCAAGAGGGGCAGTCCACTAGTCACTATTCCCTGAAAGATGGGTATTTAATGAAAGATGACTGCCTATGCATCACCCAAGAGATGAGGAAAAAGATTTTGGAGGAATGCCATGCACCTCCCTATGCTGGACATAGAGGAATTACAACAACAACTCTAGCACTAGAGGTATTTCTTTTGGCCAGGAATGCGGAAAGATATACATCAGTTTGTTATCGAATGCCTTAACGTGTCAGAAAGTGAAGTATGATAGAAGAAAGGCACCTGGCCTACTTATGCCTCTTTCTGTGCCTCAGGCACCGTGGGAAAGTATTGCAATGGACTATTTTTGATTTGCCAAGATCAAAGTCAAGGAATGATGGGATTTGGACTATCATTGATAGATTCAGCAAGCAAGCTCATTTCATTCCAGTTCGCAAAACCATAAAGGCAGATCATATGACTAAGCTTTTCATGGCACAGATCTTTAAACATCATGGTATGCCTAAGTCCATTGTCAGTGATCGAGATCCCAGAATGACCAGTCTATTCTGGAGAGCTTTATTTAATAACATGGGGACGAATCTGAATTTTTCTTCTTCTTTCCATCCCCAGACAGATGGTCAAAGTGAAGTAGCAAATTCTACAGCATTGGATATGCTGAAATGCTATGTGGGTGACCAAGGTTCAGACTGGGAAAAGTACCTACCATTGGTAGAGTTTGCTTACAATAATACAGTACACAACTCTACAAGGAAAGCCCCCTTTGAGGTCATCTATGGAAAGGTGATTCTGCTACCTATCCTGAGGACCAAGGACGAAATATTTGCAGCTGATCAGTTTGTGAGAGACCTCCAGACAGCTTACAGCCAAGTCCGGACAGCAATTGAAAGGTCTCAAGAGAAGCATAAAAGAGCTGCAGATAAGCATAGGAGACAGTTAGATCTCAAGGAAGGGGATTGGGTACATTTAAAGTTCGAGAAAGCTAGGCTCCGTAAGTTCAAAGGCAAACAAAAAGTGTATGCAAAGTTATCTCCTAGGTACTATGGCCTTTTCAGGGTTACAGAAAGAATAAATGAGGTTGCATACAGGTTAGCATTGCCAAAACATTGGAGGATTCACAATGCATTCCATGTGAGTTTTCTAAAGAAATTTAAAGGGCCAGAGCCTACAGAAGCAATATCAGAGGATCCACTAGAAGTGGATGAGCTGGAGGAGGTTCTTCAGCCAAAGCAGATCGTGTACCATACCGTACGCAAAGGCCCTCAAGGCAAAGAATTTTACAGGTACCTTGTAAAATTCAAGAATTATACGGCATTGGATGCCAAGTGGATGGATGAAGACATGTTGTCCGATCATCCACAACTTTTGGATGTTTACAAGGAAGCTTTTCAGTTGAGGTCAACTGAATAGAAGCCGAGGGGAATGTCACCACAATGTAAATATCCTAAGTCAAAGTAGAGTTGACCATTTATTTGATAATAATTAAAGAGTTTTCCATCTGGGTTAATTATGGTCAAAAGAGTTTTTCTATTGGTCAAAGAATTGACTACGGTCAAAGATACTTGACTTCAGTCAAGTAAGCCTGATCTCGGTCAGGAAGACTTGGTTTATACCAAGAAGGTTAACTATGGTTAACCAAGATGTGCCAACTTCGGTTGGAGAGACTTGACTATAATTAAGGTGCCTCGACCCTTGGTCAAAGCCCCTTAATTATGATCAAGAGCATTGGACTTCGGTCAACCAGAGAATAAATATATATTTTTATATTTGTTATGTGTGCACATGTGTTAGATTGTGGTGAGTTGGAACTTGCATGGGCTCCATGATCGTACACGGCAGCAGCACAACTGTCACGATCTGTGACGTATTCCTTTCTCTATTTCTAGACTTATGGATGGTTTAATGAATGGACACTTGTGGAAGGGTATGCCCTTTCGACGGGACACTTCCTAAGGGGCACAACCCTTGCCGACGGGACACTTCCTAATGAGGCACAACCCTTCACAAGAGACATTCTAATGAAGAGACATTCCTATTGTAATGTACCCTCTCATCAAGGGGTACACACCTCTTCATGCACATACCCTTTGGAGTACACACCTTTTCATGTGTGACTCTTCACTCTCTATATAAGAGAGGCCAAATTGTATGGATGACAATCACATCCACCCTATAGATATTCAAGCAATACAATTATTCCTTGTTCTCTGCTATCTCAGTCTCTTTTCTGTTCCTTAGCACATTTCTAAATATAGTAAATCTAGGATTTCTTACAGTGGTATCAGAGCAAAATTCGCTCCTACCTGTAGGAAATGACCCCCACCTTCTAGCGCTGATCTGATACATTTTTGCCGCTAGAAGGACATCCGTGCACATTGTGCATGGAAGAGATGGAGAGGATAAGCGTAAAATTTTTTAACGCCTACCCGGCCTAAAGTCATCCTGGCCTCTCCATCTCCCTCACATCACAAGTTGATGTGAATGGACACGACCAAAATCGTGTCCTTTCAGGTGCTTGGGCTGTCCCAAAACCAAGGGACACACCTTTTCCACCATGGGACACACCTTTTGGTGACGAGTCTCGACTCCTCACTCATAGGACATACCCCATCGTGGGCAAAGGGACATACCTATTCATGCAGGGTCACACCCCTTTTAACAAAAAGGACACATCCCCTCATGAACGAGTGCACCTATTCCAAGGGTCACACCCCTTCGAATAGGCACACCTCTTAGGCCCCAAGTACCTACAAAAGGGTACCTAGAGGGGTAAAAAGGGACAAAAATTAAACCCATCCCCTACCCCTAGGTTTACCCTAGCTACCCTAGGGTTAAACTAAACCCCCATTTAAATTTTTGGGGCAACTAACCTTTTAGGCAGCCCTAGCGAAAAGTCGCAGCCTCTCCTTCAACGAAAACCAAAAACTGTACGGACTTCCGTACCCTTCTGCGCTGCCAGCCGTACAGCCCTGCGCCATCCTTCGGTATCTGCCTGCGCAGCCAGCCGTACAGCCCTGCGCCTCTTCCTCCGTACCTTCCTGCGCAGTGATTCCGTACAATCTGTACGTCTGTTCGCTGCCCTGCCGTACAGCCGTACAGCCGTACGGACAGCCAGCCTGCACCGTACGAAATTACTGGCCCCAGCCCTGCGCAACACCAGCACAGTACGGACATTCCTGCGCACCCCTGCACCAGTCTGTGCCGTACTGCCCACAGTCCTGCGCCAACCCCTACGCATTTGATTGGCCTCGCCAGCCCCCCTTTTTTTTTTTTCCCCCCTGCGCAGTCCCGCCCTGAGCAATGCTCTCAGCCTCGCCAGTGACAGCCTGCTGCCCTCTCCTTGTTTCGCCATTTTTACCCTGCCATTTCAGCACCAGTTGCAACTATTCTCGCGATGAAGACAGCCCGTTGACAGCCCGGACCAGACAAGCCTCGAGCACTCCTCGCAAAACACTGCAACATGGACCTCTGGACAACGATTTGCAGCCTTCTTCTACGCAATCACTTGGCAGATTAAAGTATTGCCAGGTGGAGTCTTTCCAATCTGCTTTTTACGGATTCTCTTTAACAAATTACAGCAAATGAAAGAATCCACATTAAAGCATGGAAACCCCTGGTAATTCACCCGGCCATTCAAGGACACCTCAGGCACCTGCTACTACACAATATCGTGTTCAAATTGCACAGCCAGCCCATTTTGGAGCCTTTGCATCTTGGGTCTTCTGTGTCACGTGCCCTCCTAGTGACTTGGATCACATCCTCTACCTTCTGCGTGAGGCACCTCAGTTACATTATTTCCTCAGCACAGTACAGGTTGTGTTCCACGAGACACGAAGATATCCGGAACACGATATTCCTCAGGAGTTTGCTGTTCATTTTTGGAGAGAATTTTACCCTTCATCTTCGGCATCTCCAGGGTACTCTCCACCTCCTTCAGCTCCCAGATATCCTCCTCTACAGGTTGTACCTTCTCCAAGTCAGTATTTACATTCTGAAGGCACTCCCTCTCCTGGATATCCTCCTCTTCCGACAGCAGCTCCTTACCCTTTTTCAGATCCGTGGACTCTGCTACCTACCCCTGTCTTATCACGAGCAGTAACACCTTTTTCAGAATCTCCAGTGTTACCTCCGACAGGACCGCCTTTACCAGATTTCCACGGGTGGTTCCATCCTGCCTCGCCTGCCCCCTCCAATATGAGCAACCTCAGGGAGCAGCCCGAATCCTCTTTCAGGGATGGTACAAACTAGAGCGCAAGTTCGCGCTTTTCTCACAGGGATCTCCGACATGTCGCACCGCTCGCGTGAAGCCTCTCCAGAGATTAAAGAATCAAGTCCCAAATAGACCCCTGAAGGCAACGTCCAAAGTGAATCTCTATTGCAACTTCAAATATCTCAGCTTCAGGACAGCATCTCCGACCTGGTTCAAAAAGTTCAACAACTCCAAGATTCTCGAAGTCCAGCACATACAGAGAACGACGTGACGCAACCCGACGACGATGCGGACTCTTTCCCACCAGAGGTAGAAAACACTGAACTGCGTACTCTCTACCGATTACTTCAAGCTTCCAAAACTAAACGACTTGACGTCAAACTTCCGGAAGCCTACACTGGTCAACGCAATCGCCGAACTGTTGACCAATGGCTCGCTAAAATGCGCATGTATTTTGACACTGTTGACCTCACGGAAGGCAAAAAGATCGCCTTGGCGGCCTCCCTCCTAAAGGATACAGCATTTCTATGGTGGCAAAGACGCTTAAAGGACGGAAAAAGTGTGTTAACATGGGAACGTTTTGAACACGTGCTCCGTAAGTAGTTTGTACCTGCCAATGCGGACTTCCAAGCACGTTCAAAACTCCGACAGTTGGAGCAAACGGGTTCCCTGTCTTCTTATATCTCTCAGTTCACCACATTGGTGCTGGAGATTGATGGTTTAACTGAGGATTATCGCCTTCATGCCTTCATCTCAGGCCTAAATCCCTCGTTACGCATTGATGTTCTTAAAGCAAATATCACCACCACAGATGGCGCTATTGCTTACGCAGAGCGCATTACAGATTTCCTAAACACAGGGAAGCAGAGTGCTAATCGCACACAGAACTCTCCTATGGCCAAAGGTGCTCGCCCTCAAGATAACACCAGGTTTCGAAAAAACTTCGGTAATCAAGGTCAGCGACAAGTCTCAAGATCCCCAGAAGCCTCAGAAATCATTTGCTGGATTCCAACAGAAGCATTCCCCCAAGGATCGCGCTTCTTCTTCTTCACAAAGTCATTACCGACATCCCCAACATAAAGGTGCGGCCACTGACAAGAAGAACAGCTCCAGCACAAAAGGACTTTGTACCATCTGTACAGGCGACCATAGATGGTTCGATTGTCCCAGGCGACCAAAGCAAAATTCCAATATGGAACCTAGCACTTCCCAAAAAGAAGATGCTACTTCAGCACAAGACAAGACAGGCAAAGCTGTTCGAATGGCGAATACCATCCACCTGAGCCTTGCCAGCAACCCCGAACCTTCCCTGGCCACTCAAGTACTTTGTGTTCAAGGATCGATTCGTGGAACAACGGTCACCATCCTCATCGACAGTGGCTGTTCTCATAATTTCCTAGCCAGTTCTGTGGTCGATAAACTTCGGTTGACCACCAGTCCTAGCCTCATGGACTATCAAATTGAACTCGCAAATGGAACAACTTTCTTGTGCAACACCAGGATCAAAAACTTGTCTTTTCGCATCCAACATTATACGGACAAGTTGAACTTCGACATTATGCCTCTTTCTCGGTACGATGTCATACTCGGACAACAATGGCTCTACGACTATGATCCATCAATCAGTTTTCGCAGCCATACTATCCAGTTTGTCCACCAGGGAAAACTTATTGAGCTAACTGGTTCTAGGGACTCTCCTTCAACCCCAGTTGCCTCTGCCCTACAAGTAAAGAAGTGGGTTCGTAAATGCCAAGCAAAGACTTCACTTCTGTTGGTTACGGCAGTAGAGGAGACACCAACAAAGGATCCTCCTGAATACCTCAACCAACCTTTTTTCCAGCCCTACCTGGATCTTTTTCCACAGGAATTGCCAAAGCAGTTACCACCTCGACGACCAGTGGATCACCCAATCGAACTTATTCCAGGCAAGTAATCCACCGTCGAAACCTCCTTATCGGGTTTCTTACACTCAAAATGAAGAAATCCAAAGACAGGTCAACGAACTACTCGACAAAGGTCACATTCGGCCCAGTCGCAGCCCTTTCGGATCTCCTGTACTACTTGTGGAAAAAAAGAACAAGTCAATGCGCCTCTGCATCGACTATCGAGCCCTCAACAAGCTCACTATAAAAAACAAGTATCCATTGCCTCGCATTGATGACCTCTTTGATCAACTTCTACATGCAACACAATTCTCCAAGATTGATCTTCGTTCAGGTTATCATCAAATTCGCATACGAGAAGGTGATGAATACAAGACAGCTTTTCGAACAAAGTATGGACACTATGAATGTTTGGTCATGCCTTTTGGGTTAAACAATGCCCCGGCCACATTCATGACATTAATGAACGACATCTTCAGGCCTTTCCTCGATAAGTTCATCATCGTCTACCTCGATGACATCCTCGTTTTCAGCAGATCCCTACATGAGCACAAACAACATCTTCACCAAGTTTTTGAAGTTCTCCGCGCAAATTCTCTCTACATCAACATTGAGAAGAGTGAGTTCTTCAAGACCCAACTTGAATATTTGGGACATGTTATTTCGGCTCAAGGTATCTCTGTGGATCCCAAGAAGGTCGAGGTAATCCGAAACTGGCCTACTCCTAAGAATGTTCATGATGTCCGCTCTTTTCTCGGATTGGCAAACTTCTACCATACAAAGGTCTATCAGTTTTCCAAAATCGCAGCTCCTATGTCCGAATTATTGAAAAGCACAGCAATTTTTCAGTGGCTTCCCGAAACAGAGTATAGTTTCCAACAACTCAAGCAAGCACTCACTACCACACCAGTTATGGCTATTGCTGACCCAAACCTTCCATTTGAGGTCATGACCGACGCTTCCGACATCACTACAGGAGCAGTCTTGATGCAAGACGGCAGAGTTATTGCTTTTGACATCCATAAACATTCTGATATCCAAACCCGATATCCGGTTTATGATAAGGAGTTTCTTGCTGTTGTACATGCTTATCGCTCTTGGAAACATTATCTCATGGGTGCCGACTCTGTGGTCAAAACAGACCATCACTCTTTAAAGTACATTTTTACTCAGCCAGTCATGAATGCTAGACAAGCACGCTGGGTTGAGTTTTTGGCCAACTTTCACATGACCATTGAGTACATACCAGGACTACGCAATGTAGTTGCAGATGCTCTCAGCAGGTTACCTCTAGCATCAGCCATGGTAATCTCTACATTATCTGTGGATGTTCCGAATTCATTCAAAGGAAAGTATTTCAATGATAAAGACTTCGGCACAGCAGTACAGGCTCTTTCCAAAGATCAACCTTCGACTTCCGAACAAAAGATTTTCTCATCCTATTCTTATACGGACGACCTTCTATATTATCAAGATCGCGTCTGTGTACCACATGACAAGGATGTTCGACGTATTTTGTTAAAAGAGCATCATGTCGTTCCTTATGCTGCCCATCCAGGCATCAATAAGACTTATCGGTTACTCAGTGCAACATACTACTGGCGTCAGATGAAAAGCGATGTCATCAAAATGGTTACATCTTGCTTATCATGTCAACAAATGAAAGCAAGTCAACGACTTCCAACAGGACTTCTTCAGCCTCTTCCAGTTCCAACTGAAAGGTGGGAAAGTATTTCCATGGATTTCATTACAACACTACCACGATCTTCTCGAGGTAATACTCAGATTATGGTAATTGTTGATCGCTTGTCCAAAATTGCACACTTTGTTGCTTGCAAAAGCAGTGCACAGGCCCCGGGGACATAGCCAAACTTTATACAACACATCTTCCGACACCATGGATTACCCAAGAATATCATATCCGACAGAGATCCTAAGTTTACCAGTCACTTTTGGATTTCACTGTTCGAATCTTTGGGTACAACTCTACTGTTCAGTTCAGCTTACCACCCAGAATCAGATGGCCAGACTGAAAGAGTCAACCAAGTTCTGGAAGAAATGCTTCGACATTATGTTCAGTCACGCCTAGCAGCCTGGGAAGAGTATCTACCACTCCTTGAGTTTGCTTATAATAACTCTTTCCATAGCGCCATCAGCATGACTCCATTCCAAGCAGCTTATGGACACACTCCGATTGTACCAACAAATTTTTTACTTCAACATCGAGTGGCCCTAGCTGATCAATTGGTTCAAGAAATGCAAGACATTCTACTGCAAGTCAGGGATCATATGCGAAAAGCGCAAGAGCGGTATCAACGGTCTGCCAACAAACATAGACGTCACCTGGAATTTAACACTGGTGACATGGTGCTCTTATTTGTAGCCCCACATCGCTATAAGACGGTTAAGTCTGTGTTTCCTAAGTTGCGACCAAGATACTATGGACCTTTCCGGATCGTCAAGAAAAATTCACCTTTAAGTTATAAATTGGAATTACCACCATCATGGGGTAAAATCCATCCAACATTTCATATTTCTTGGCTAAAGACGTATATTCCAGGCGATGAAGCAGTTCCTCCTACGGGTGATTATGTCCCAGAAATCGAAGACGATTATGTTCTACTTATTCCTGAGCGTATTCTGGACCATCGACAGCGAGAGACTCGACATCGACTTATCACGGAATTCCTTGTTCTTTGGCGAGATCTGGACGACTCCGACGCTACTTGGCAGTCTGATGAAGACTTACAGCAGTACCCTGATCTTTTACAGCAGTATTTTCAGAATCTACCATGATATTTTCTACATCAGTTCATTATCTCCACGGGTCTTCTTTTGAGTGGGAGGGGATGTCACGATCTGTGACGTATTCCTTTCTCTATTTCTAGACTTATGGATGGTTTAATGAATGGACACTTGTGGAAGGGTATGCCCTTTCGACGGGACACTTCCTAAGGGGCACAACCCTTGCCGACGGGACACTTCCTAATGAGGCACAACCCTTTACAAGAGACATTCTAATGAAGAGACATTCCTATTGTAATGTACCCTCTCATCAAGGGGTACACACCTCTTCATGCACATACCCTTTGGAGTACACACCTTTTCATGTGTGACTCTTCACTCTCTATATAAGAGAGGCCAAATTGTATGGATGACAATCACATCCACCCTACAGATATTCAAGCAATACAATTATTCCTTCTTCTCTGCTATCTCAGTCTCTTTTCTGTTCCTTAGCACATTTCTAAATATAGTAAATCTAGGATTTCTTACAACAACATTTGATCCTTTGCCAACCGTTTTGCAGAGGGCAGTGGTAGGATGGACAGTGGACCTTTTATTGATTCAGGAGCATATGTTTTCAGCTTTGAACATATTAGGGACATGCACCACTTGCTACCCGGGAGGGACCCAATGGTTTGGTCCCCCGTAGTAGGCCGAAGTGGAGCCTGCATGGTTATTAAGACACTCGTGTCTTATGATAAGATACTTAAGGTGTCTTACCTTAAGACACCTTTAGACACTCACGTTTTTTTTTTCTTTGTGGGTGGTGTGTAGCAACAAACATTGAGTTTAACTTAACCATGCTATCAATGTAGTGACTCTGGATCCAGTAGTGGCAATGACCTCACAGATTTGGATTAGGATGAATCTTGAGAGATTTGACTCTGGAGAGCCGAAAGTTTCCGTTCAATCAAGTATCTAGATGCATATTTCATTCATGTCACATGTGACAAACAGACTATTGCCATGATATTTATGTTTATTGATCTATGATTATTGGTATATAATCTCTGTATGGATTTTTGAATATCAAGATTCAATTGTCAGTTTAAACCTTTGAAGTTGTCAGTCGTGACTTGCAAGCTCTTGAGTTGCGACTCTTGACTTGCAAGCTCGAGTTGTGAATCTTGACTTGCAAGCTCGAGTCGTGAGCTTTAACTTTTTAGTCTTGATTGACGAGCCTTGACTCTTAACTACATTGTACAAGTGCATTGTTCCTTCTTACAGTGTTTAAGTGTAGCTTATTGTATTTCTAGAATGTAGCAGCTAGCTATGCTAGTTGTACACTTGTATACTTACACATATATGAATTAAATAATAATTATTATAACCACAATGACGTGTCTTATCTTTAAGACACTTTAGACACTTGTGTTTGAAGCATGTATGGCATGTCATTTTTTAACCTTTGTTTCAACCATGAGTGGAGGGGTTTGCATTTCAGTCTCCTAGAGAGTGGCCCTAGATGCTTATGATCAGGGGAGCTTATCACGGGGATGAGCAGTTTGGATGGGTATCTGGGTGGGATTTAAGACACTTTAGACACTTGTGTTTGAAGCATGTCTGACGTGTTGTGTCTTAACGTGTCTTTCAACCATGAGTGGAGGGGTTTGCATTTTAGTCTCCTAGACAGTGGCCCTAGATGTTTTTTGATCAGGGGAGCTTATCATGGGATGAGCAGTTTGGATGGGTATCTGAGTGGGAGAGTCCAGGATCGGGATCGTGAACGTGTACGCCCTTGTTTGTAGGCAGCACCATCCAATCTTTTGGAGTGGCTAGCGGAGTGTCTCTTAGACATTGACTCTTGGATTGTTGGAAGTGACTTAGACAACCTAGAGTTTGAGGAAGACAAGTAGGGGGGAGCTTCTTTCTCAGAGATGCACACAGGAGAGAGGAGTACATGAAAGATGCCCACAACAGAGAGGAGTACATGGGAGTAGTTCATCTTCAAGATCAGTGGTTGAGATCCATGGAGGGAGGCAGAGTTCACCAGGCTCCCTGTCAGCCTTCCTTTTTTCTTTCAGCCAGTAGAGACATGATGGCTTGTTAGAGCGCCTTGACAAGTTTTATGTGGGGGATTGGTCGATGCATAGAGGGGATTCCAGCGTTGCATTCTAGATGCAAACGGATCCACAAGAGATCCTTGAGATGACCACTCTCTTCTATCAATAGTTGTTTCAGTCCAAAGAGGAGTCCTCCTTGGTTTAGTAGCCCGTTAGGAAGTATGGCTTCATATTCCGACATTGGTCCATCTGAGCTTGAGCATGCAGCTAGAGGTACCGTTCAGTGATGAGGAGCTTTGGGAGGTCCTCAAGGCGGTATTGCCTCAGAATTTCCCTAGGGAGAATGGCTTGACTCCGCTGTCCTTCTTTCAATGCTTCTCGTAGTATATCCTCACCCTCCTTTTTCTTTCTTTTTAGGATATTTTTGACTCAGGCTCCATTCCTCAGACCTTGAATCAAGGGATATTTGTTTCATCGTGTAGGGGGAGGTTAGGTCATACATTTGGCAGTGGAGACCGATCACTTTGTTGGATACCACTTACAAGATCTTAGCCAAGGTCTTGAGTTTGCGATTGAGGCCTCACCTTGTTGATAACATCCATAACATCAGACATGTTCTGTTCAGGAATGCAGCATCGTAGAGGGAGCATGTGACTGGTAGGTAGCAAGAGATTGGAGCATGCACATGGACGTGGAGATGGATTGCAGTGCCAAAAGTGGACAAAGATATGTGCAAGTAAATCACAATTGTGAAGGGATAGCAAGATGCACTAGAATGCCATAGGCTATGGTCGAAGATTGAGATAGCTAGATGCTTTTCCAAGAAAACATGCAAGAATGAACGATGAGTAGGCATACACTACCAATCTCAACAGCGGAAGCAAAAAAGGCTAGACAATCAACTCAAAAGCAGAAAACATCTTTTGTATCTATAATATATTAAGGAGGCTAATCAGTTATGACCATAGAATGAACCATAGCCTTAGATTTAGATGGATGAATGTAAGGTGTTTGATGAAAACTGGTTACGATTGAGGCCGTGAAGCGTCTTGCACCTCGGATTCTTGGTCTATATTCCATTCATCCTGATATGCATTAACGCTTTTTGATAGGTCACTCAGACTTGTATCTTCCTTCGGATCGAGATCCAACGGCCTTCACAACAACACAAATTCTCAATTTTGTTGATCATTATTGTATACATTGCTAAAGCCTCCATCTTCGCTATCAAATTCTTGTGGCTTGTAGGCTTATCTTCATTTTCCCGCTTCTCTAACCGTCATTCACTGAGTGTCTCCTTGGGTTCCAAGATGGATTAAGAAAGGCTACGATATCAAGGAGGGTAGCAGCATAAGAAGAAGAGTGTTTGCGATATCTTGCCATTGAAGTTCGTGGGATGATAGAAGAGTTCATGAGACTTTCTAGATTGGTTCCGTTAAATACAAAGATGCACTCCCTCATCTTCATTTCATTGCTTCTCCATGCATCATTCATCGAGTGCGTTAATTACTTGGGTTCGCAGGTGGATTTATTTGTTCTATTGGTGTGTTAGGGGGATTCTTATACTATGAATTTCTGTGTGAGATAAAGATCATGATTAGTGGGCGAGACTGCAAAAAAGAACAACAACATTGAATGTTGTAACCTTGCGATTCTCCTCAGACAACGTTTGGGAAAAGGTCCCACAAAGGTATTTTTTGAAACTTGGAAGCGCATAAAGGTACATCCAAATGAACTAAACTCAACAGAATTGAGAAAAAAAACTTGAGCATGCCGCCTGTAGGGGCTGTAGCCCATGTTTGCCACACTATGTACACCCTGTATGGCAAATGGGCCACACTATTGCCTTGCTGCTCAACTGTCATCTTCAAATTTTCAGATTTCATAATGGGCAACCGTGAACCTCGTGAATCCCTACACTCCACTCCTTGTGTTGCTTGTTCAAGAAGCGATAGCATTGGAAAATATGAAAGAAGATCAGCTGCCAAAATGGCGGACAATTTTTGCCTTCCCTATGTGAATGATTATGATCAAGGAGAAATCCTGGTTGCCGTCTGTCAACTTTGGGCTCTATCATGGCTTCATGATGGCTTTAAAGGGGGCTTGGTGATAAGGTCCTTTTTTTTTTTTTTTCAAAAAGAGACTTCTATTAAGTATTAAAGAAAATAGTTAGAGCAAGCTCCATACAGGATACATCATGCAATGCATGAAAAGCTCAAGAGCCAAAAAGAAAGGATTGAGGCTGATAGTGCCATCTCAATCCAGTAGAAACCTCTGAGAAAAAGGGAGAACCCCTCCAAACTCGAAGAAATATAGTCCTTCTAGAAGAGGCTGCCCGTGAAGGGCCGTGCATGCTAGCCCATATGGCTATCAAAGTGTGAACCATGTCAGTCCAAATACCCGTGAACACCTGTGATGGGTATATCTGGGTGCCATCCAAGGCCTCTGTACATCTGACTCTCCAAATGTGCCAAGAGGAAATGCTAGCCAAAATCTCCCAAGAGGTGTCCATTGAAGCATGGTCATCCAGCATTGTATATAGATCGCAGAATCAATTGAAACACTAATTGTTCAAACAAGTGCTGTGTTTTCTACAAGAAAGTTCTGTCTTCATATTCTTTCAGCAAACCTGATGTTTCTTGAATGACGACTAAAAGTGTATGGTGTTTCCCAATGATGTCTCGTTGCATTATGAAAAGATGCCTTATTCTGTAGGCATACAAAGCTGTCCGTGTTTCATTCCATTTCTATGATAATGCATTTTCTTGGCTGTTAAATTTTGGAGTGCATTTCAGAGTCCGTAGTGACCATGCACTCCTGCCCATGTAATTTGTTGGACACAAATGCACGAACAGTACTTGGAGCGACAGTTCAACCTTTACTATTAAAATTGTAACAGTGTTTATGGCTTCCTGTGCATACACAGGTTGGTCGTATTCTATTTTGTATCTATAGATATCCAAGAAATAAGCAGCCTGAATATTCCGGTTCTGGAATACCGTCTATTGTAATTTCTAAGCAAAATTGATGTTAATTTTGTAGAGTTTCCATATGGTAAATTGTTTTAAATATTTGTAGACGGACGCATAGTTGATAGGACTCCATTGATTCCGTACTCCCCTGGCTTTGCCGAACACTAGCCTATGGCTTGCCACGGGTTGCACACTAGTTTCTATTTATGTAAATATCTTTTAGTTTTAATAGGTATTCTAACCTAAATAAAGAGAGAATACAATATAATTTTTCAATTAAATACAATGGAATCTTTTTAAAAAAAAGTTGTGCTCCATGAAGGAAACATTCTCTTGCCGTTCGTATCATGGTGAGTTGTCATGTGGGATGTAATACCCATCTTGACACAGGATGAGATCTCTCCATGCATACCTTTTGTTGTTATCGAGTTTGATTCCTTGCAGTTTGTAAGA
Source organism: Dipteris shenzhenensis (assembly GCF_047967505.1). Lineage (NCBI taxonomy): Eukaryota > Viridiplantae > Streptophyta > Polypodiopsida > Gleicheniales > Dipteridaceae > Dipteris > Dipteris shenzhenensis. The sequence continues at coordinate 47,758,283 of NC_141605.1, read as the reverse complement.
AGAATCTTGAGAACGAAGCAGGCAATCCCACTTTCCCTCTCTTGCTTGTGCTTTCCTTTTTGAAACTTGGTTCTATCTTCTATTCATCAATTAGGAATATCCTAAATGCATCATGTTCCCATGTTTCAGCTAAGAAAGTAATTTTTGCACCTCCTACAACCAATCCAAGTCCCATCCCCTTCCCCTGTGCATAAAGCATGGCAAGTCCAAAAGCATATTCTGGAGGAAGCCACTTTCTGTGGTTCCATAGGCTGCAAATATCCAATAAGTACATGAGAGAGAGAGAGAGAGAGAGAGAGAGAGAGAGAGAGATTTATTGTTAGTATGCTTTAACAGGAGCTTGCCTTGTGGTTGGGGGCTTGCTTTGGTTCATTATTACTGGAAGCACCGATGCTTTCCGCTTTGGGGTCATCTTGGGTGGTGTTATTTTGAGCTTGAGTGTACAAAGCTTAAATGCTTGGAAGGAAGGAAAATCATGCACACAGTATATCAAGGGACAAGTAGGTATGGTATCAATTTTTTCATTTACATCTAATTGCTGGCGTTATAAATCAAGGAATGGGCTACCTACTGATTTTAAAGTCTTTAGACATGATGTTTGTCGATGAATTTGTAATGTATAGCATATTAATCTATGTACAAATCAAATTGTGGAACTAGGCAGATTTACGTGCATACTATCAAAGAGTCAATCCTCTTTGTATTTGAAGGTGCTATAAGGGAAATTTCTTGAGATAACATTTTTGAGAGTAGCATCTTTTGAGAGGTACCAATTAGTGCTATATTATGTTTTAAAAAAAATCTGTTTTGTGTATGTGGCTAATTGATAACTTCTGTAGTCGCCTTGCTTGAAATAGATTTCCCCTCTCGGGCTTGCTCTCCCTTTAGTAGTAAGTGTTTGAATGTCTTGTGTAGAAGTTTGGACTCTTAGCAAACTCGGAACATGCATGGATAGAGAAAGGCACTTGCTGTGTCAGAGATGATTATGACAATTGTATATTGCAAACATGGTTCTCCCCATCATGGCCACATGCCACCAGAATGGCATTTTATAGAGAAAATTTTCTCATTTTAATCGAGGATGGTTTTATCCAAACTCTAGGATACTTATAGATTCATCTCTAGCATGTAGTGAGTATTGCCATGGGTCAGCTCCGGACATCATCTCATCAAATTTATATTGAGACATGCTAGGAGATCTCAGCTACCTGGCATTGTTAAGCTTTGAGATTCTACACTCTACACAAACTAAAAGTGATGGGACCAGGTATCATGTTTTAATGAGATGCACTAGGCACTATGAGATACGAGCCCAATTCCATTGTCTATTTGCCCAAGGATTCTTAGACATAAGCTAGGCCATTTGTTTACCTAGATTCGCGCTCCCTCATATTGAGCCTACACATAATGGACACCAAAAGGACCAAAGGTAGAGCCCATTCTTCTAAGAGTCCATACTTTTTTTACACGAAAGAGTAATATATTCCATTTAAAAGAATAATATATTACACGAAAGAGTAATATATCCCATTCAAGACATGCAATAGCGAAGTACAACATTACAACATAGGTGGGAGAGCGCTCTCCATCTCACAAGCCTCCACAAAAAATCCCAACAAAACCTCGCCCATGAGGTGGGAGACGAAGTCAATCCCACACCCTTTGTACAACTCAAGCGTACATAAGGGGAACTTGATTTTGCTCTAGCGAGATGCGCCTACGGAGCCAAGATTTCCCCCCACTTTTTCTTAGAACACGTACCAAACTGTGAGGAAGCAAAATAGTGAAAGCTCAAACCGTCGAGGGAGCAACTTGTAAGGTGAAAGCTCCAACCGTCAAGGGAGCAAGTGTGAAGAGGAAGCTCAAACCCCTTGGAGGGGAAAAAGGAAGGTGAAAACTGTCCTTGATGTGTACTAGTGAAGGCCCTCCGTTTTCAGTAGTCTAGGGGGCTGATTGGCGAGAAGAAGAGAGAAGCAGCTTCAAAAACACTCGAAAGTAGGGCCAGGTAGAATAGGGAAAGTAAAAAAAAAGGGGGGGGAGGGTTTCTGTAGAGTGTTGAGCAGGAAGCTCAGCACCGCCCCAACTTGAACGATGAGGGGGCAACGAAGCTAGGGTGCAAGCCTAGGCTGAGGCTAGGGGACAATCCAATGGATCTTTTGGTGTGTCGAGCATAGTGTGGGGGCATCGAGAGAGTACTTTTGTTGTAACAAGAGTACATATTTATGGATATTTTTCTTTGCATATATGTTTACTAATCACGCATGTGAGTTCTTATGAAAGGACTTCACCCTCTAGCTCGTTATCTTCTTCTGTAAACCTTGTGAAGAGGTCATTATTAGTTCACTGATTACCACTAATTGCAATTGATCACCATGCATGCTATCTTGCGTATAGCTATGCCATCTTCAGTATGGCCTAATATCACCTTCAGTGTGATCTTGTCAGATTCAGTATGACTTTACCATCTTCAATATATTATGGTCTATCTTTACTATCTTTAGCATGGTTACACTCTACGGTTTGGTGATGGATCGTATCCATGATAGTCACATCCAGTGACAAGATGTTGGAAGCTAGTGCATGGGGTGGACTTTACATTAGTTAAGTCGTTTGACTACTTTTACCGGATCACCCTCCACCCAGTGTAAATTCATCAACACGCTGTATGAGATTGATGAAACTTTGCACATCCATGAGGGTTTCCTAATACCCATAGGGTCTACAATGTCCATGATTCTTCCTAACACTTTCAAACTATCTTTGGAGGGTGCCTTGGTGGTTGGAAATGATGTTTGTCTTAATGAGTGATCAAGTTCACGTAGTATTTAGCCGTGAGGCGAATGTGATCTTCAGAACCCATAATACTTTGATCACTTACATGAACACTAGCATGTTGAGCTCTAACAGATGATTTTAGTATGGGCCAATTCCAAGCTGATCCATTGCGATTGGAGCAAGAGCTTTCTAGAGCTTTTGTGAACTTTGCACAGCCAAAGAAGAGGGTTTCCACAGCCACTGAAGAGGCTGGACAGGAAATCACGAACGATTGTTGCGATTTTCTCTAGGCTTCTTGCTACCCAGCGTCGACCTTGTCCAGAATACCTTGCCCAAATATTTCGTGTGCCCAATTCTTTCCAGCTACCAACTTGACTGTAAATTGTTCTCTAGCAACAAATCTGCTTTTTACTCGCTCAGGCATACCTAGAAGCTAAGTCACTTTGCAAATTTGACCTGTTCTTGATAACAAGTTTAGCTCTTGCTTATTTTTTCTAGTTGTGCTCATGCAGCGGAAATATTAATCTCACATCTCCAAGGATTGCTGTTGGATACTTTTATTATTTCTGTGTAGTTGTGTATTGCTTGGGAGTTTATGTTTGAGCCGAGTGTCCAGCATGGTGGATACAAGGAGAACCAAGGGAGGAGCACCAAAGAAAGTAGCCTTGGCAATCAAGAAGACAGTTCCAATGAAGTAGCACAAGATTGTAAGACCTGTAGATCGAATGCACCTTGTTCACTCAAAGATAGAGCAGGAGAAAACTCTAATGGCAACAAAATCCAAGGGAGAGCCTGTTGGATCTGGAGGCATAAGATTTGTTTCAGCTCCTTGAATCTTTTAAAGCTAGAATAGACATGGATCTCAAGAAAAAGTTTTATGCCATGAGCACCACTCGCTAGGGTCTGAGAGAAGCAGGAAATTGGGAAAAGTCTTTTGCCCAAAAGGATCAGCCCAAGGGAAGGGAGAGACGACGCAGCCTAGTTGGCTTCATAGGTGCAGAAAATATGTACGGGACTATGACGACATTGAGGATGAGGAGGACCAGGGATGTGGGTGAAGGTGAACACTTGAGGAGGAATTGAGAGAGAAGACAAAGACAAAGCAAGTGAAAACCCTAATGGCAACAAAGTCCAAGGGGGATTTGTTGGAGATCAAGAGGCATAAGATATGCCCAGCTCCTTAAATCTTGCTAGAATGGACATGGATCTCAAGAAGAAGTTTTATGCCATGAACACCACTCTCTAGGAAGCATGGCAGGATCAGTCTAAGAGAAGCAAGGAAAGGTCTTCTGCTCAAGATGAAGAAGTGAGACAAAACGATCAGCCCAAGGGAAGGAGAGATGATGCTGTCTAGTTGGCTTTATACGACGGGACTACGATGACATTGAGGATGAGGAGGACCCAGGGTGTGGTTGAAGATGAACACTCGAGGAAGAATCGAGGAGAGACGATGCGGCCTAGTTGGCTTTACAACTTTAGAGAATATGTGGTGGGACTATGATGACGAGGATGAGGACGGCTAGTTTGAGGATGTGGGTGAAGATGAGCATTTGAGGAAGAAACTGGGGAGGCATTATAGATATTGGACTCATGATGGGAGTCTTACAGATGATGGCATCACAATGAACCTAGTTGGAAGATTAGGTTGTGAGAAAAACACGTGCAGATCTCGAAGAATGATGGAGACCATAAGCTAGAAGTATTTCTTGGATGGATCAGGAGTCTAGATACGTACCTTGCACATGAGGAGACCACGGAGCAGGCTAAACTGAAAATTTCCACTCTTGTTCTCAGTGGATCAGCTGCCCTTTGGCATCAAGCTTTAGATAAGATGCCAAAGTCTTAGAGGGAAATAAAAAAGTACTTGTAGGAGCATTTTCTATCACCCGAGTTTGGGACTTGAATGGAATAGCTTTAGATAGAAAGAAAGAAAGAAAGAAATTTTATTAGAGTCTTCGGAAGACCGATGGGTCTATGAGACTGAAAGAAAACTTGATACAAATCACAGTAAGGGTGGAGCTACTAAACGAGCATCATCACCCGTGCTGAGTCCTAAGTCTGATCATACATAATCAAATACATCTGAGTGTGACAATGAAAAGAAAAAAGACTGGAGCGGGAGAAAAATCCTCTGTATGTCATGTTGCCCTGGCCGGTGCATAGCCAGTGATGGGATGCTGGTGTCTGTCAAGGGGTGCCGTGCGTCTCGGTCTCCTAGAGGAGGCTCGACGTAAGATTAGAGCCACCGTGACTCCCGTGGGGCGTGCCCTGGGTCTAAACAATGACGGGAGGTCCCCTAGAGTGATCTGTGTGTCCCCTCGATGCCTCGTGTGTCGTGCTATGGTCGTCGGGTCGGGGTCTCTGTCACGTCTGCGTGTAGAGACTAGACGATCAATATCACTCGATGGGAAGATCTCTGTGATCTTGCTCTGAGAGGTGTCTGGTGGTGTGGCCAAGCCCCGTCGCCTGAGTAAGTACTCTCTGTGTCGGACCCCCTCGTGAATGAAGGCCGCTAGGCATCTCTGATCTGGGTAGGCAAGGAATATGGAAAGGAGCCCAAAGCCGTCTCAGAAGAGACAGTGGTAGTGACCTCGGATCTCGTAGTACACTGGGCACCTGAAAATAAAATGCTCCTCTGACTCAACCTCCTGGCAGTCGCACAATGTGCATATGCGATGCTCCCTAGGAATCCCCTCTGCTCTGCCATTCTCTAGATTGCCCCCAAGTATGTGTAGAATGGCACTATCTCCACTGTTTGTAAAGCTATGTTGGTGAGGCAGTGCACGTGAGGTGTTGAAGAACATAACCTCTGTCTTCCCAAGGTTAATTTGTCAAGTTTCTCTCTCTGATGAACACCTCTAGAGCCTCCATATGTCTCTGCAGTCCCTCTGCTGAAGAGTATATGAGGACTATGTCATCTGCATATAGTAGTATCTGTATGATTAGGTCAGCCAATAGTGACCCCTTGCCTCCTAGGAGGTCCATAAAGGATATGATCTCATCAATGTAGAGCTCGAAGAGAGCTGGTGAAAGGGGCATCCTTGCTTCACTCCGATCGTGCTCTCAACCCAATCCTTTAGGCCTCTTGGGGCACAAACTCTCCCTCTGATGGAATCGTATAGGCTCATCACTCCCCAAATCATAATCTCTGGAATCTGCATCTCCTTAACCTCCTGATCATGCGTGATTGTGGAAAAGTTTCAAAGGCCTTCTGAGAGAGAGAGAGAGAGAGAGAGAGAGAGAGATGATATGATTGTATTAAAGTCCTCTTGAGACCCTTCAAGATCTATAAGACTGGTGATCACGATCAACAAACAATGATCTTTTACATCTGGTGAAAGAAAATACTAGACTTGCTATGTAGTTAGTACTTGTTGAGCTAGCTTGTGTGCTAGTCCAAGTACCTTGTTGAGGTGTTTCAAAACTTCTTTTATTTAACTTCCTAGCTTTGTAGCTGGCTACTCTAATAGATTTTTCAGGTTTCCTCTGTTGTCTTCATATCTTCCTCTGATGTGTACGTAGGCCCAACACCTTAGGAGCACATGCTGCTCATTTTGAACCTCCTCTATGGACAGATTTTGCATATGCGACCATGTCTCTATCAATGTAGGTCTCTGAGAAACCCCCTAGATGGGATCGAAGGGTGCCATTGCAGTTCCACACCACCATACTCATTCTATTCTCTTCCCTTGCCCGTAGGCCCGACACCGTCATGTGCTGTCCATCTCCCCCTCTTCCTCTTCTTCCCTTTCTCCATCCCTTCCCTCCGGTGCTCTTGCTGCAAGAGCGTGAGATCATCATCCAAGAAAGTGCTAGTACCGTTTAGTGTTCCCCTCATGCTCATGAGGGTGGACCTATCTGTTGCTGTGAGAAATCTCACTACCAGTGGCCTGGTTGGTGCATCAGCCTTTCCCACTCTCTAGGTTGCATCACACTTAAGGTTGATCCCCAGTTCGGTGAACAATGCTTCGGCATCTGCCATAGCGGTGTTGTGTACTGCTAATCCTCTAACCAGGACATTCAATGTCTTGCTTTTCTATCTTCTTCCAAGGTATCAGATATGATCTCCTTCATGGGGCTTGCTATACCTTTTTTAACAACCTCTTCCCACTCTAGCATCGCCGCTTTCCCCTTGGTAAGTTGCTGTGTGAGTTCAGCATGCTTGCCATATATTGCCTGATTTTTCATTCTCAGATTTTAGCTCATCCATTATTTTGGATGTCCTTTATGGAGTCACCTTCATGTGTCTCTAAGTTGCTCCCATTGAATGTATCTTATCTTGGAGGCTGTTTTTCTTTGGTTCCCATCCTTCTTTTTCTTTCTTCCATTCCTCTCTCTTGGTCTTCTCCTTCTTCCATTCTTCTTGCATCTTTCTTCCATGTTTCTTTTGTTAAGATTATGGCATCTCATAGTGATAGAGGTGTGACCGCCTAGACAAGAGAAGGTTTACTGATTCGTTTAGGGCCTGATTCCACCTGATTTGAGGCGAGGTTTCCCAGGGAATAGGGCTGAATTGGAGCGGCCCTGGGTCAGCTGCAATGGCCCCCTGGGTCGGGCTATTTACTACCCTATATACAGGGCTGTCCTTATTGGAAAAGTCACCTCCCCATCTTCTCAGGGGACCCTAGATCTTGCCCACCTTCTCTTGTCCACCTCTAGATCATGTGAAATGATTCTCATTTTGCTTATCAGATGCCTTTTAAACATTGGCATGTCTTCCCCCAGGTATTTTTGCATCCATAGCTGTCCATTGATTATTTCCTGTTTGTAGAATGGCATTTTTTCCCCTGGGTCTTGCCACAATTTTTGTAGCACCTTTTGTGTCACTGACTCCCTGAGCTCACATGCATCTTCTGGTATGTCAGCAGCTATTATACCCCATAATTTTATCCATTTCATCCCATCTCGGTGCCATCCAGTGGTTTGTGTAGCTTCCAATGCCTGGCAAGGTATTTGTGGGCATCCATCTTCTCAACTTTGTTGAGGTAAGCCATGGATTGGCATAATGCCTCCCCTTCGAGAGGTATCATACTGTCTTAGCCATATACAGCCTCTCTAAGTTCGTGAGGGACTTACAGCCTTTCTAGTCTCTCCCATAGTTTCTTTCTTGGAACCGTGTTAAAGGCTCTTTAAATCCACAAAGCAACAAAATACAGCCTCTTTTTTATGCTCGACTCCTTTCGATGCAGCCCTTATGGCGGCCAAATGGTCTACTGTTGAGTGTTTGGGACAAAGCCCTGCCTGGAATGGTGCCCTGACCCTCTGTCTCTCCATCCATTTGCTGATATTTTTCTCAGGAATATTGCCATGTAACTTGGCCATTAGACTGCTCACCATGATTGTGTGATAGTTTTTTGCCATCTTGCTATCTTCTCCCTTGTGGATTGGTACATTTCTGCTGAGTTGCCATTCTGGGGGAAACCTTTCCTCTAGGGCCATATTCATAGCCTGGTGAGTAATTTCTTTGTCTTCTTTCTCCCCCATGTGAGCCAAGGAGTCCAGGAAAGTATGCTCATGTCTAGCCAGACGAGGCTACTTGATCCTTTGTGTAGTATGAACTTCATGTATCATTTCTGCCAAGGAGTCATATTCTGGGGGAAACCTTTCCTCTAGGGCCATATTCATAGCCTGGTGAGTATTAACTTTGTCTTCTTCCCCCCCCATGTGAGCCGAGGAGTTCACTTCTTACCTTGCTTCTACACTAGGAAAGTATGCTCATGTCTAGCCAGACGAGGTTACTTGATCCTTTGTGTAGTATGAACTTCATGTATCATTTCTGCCAAATCCAGGCAGAGTATGCAAGAATCCGTAGTTCAATGGTACTCAGTGTTCCAATTCTGTTCTTGATCCACAGCACTAGATGGACTGAGTTTAAGTTCCGTTCTCAATTCAACTATTGTTCGATGAGTCCTGACTCCAGAATAACCAAGCTGATTGAGAGGTTCACCTGAACAACATAGCCATGTCATCAAGCGAAGGTTGAAGTCCTTTTTGCACAATATATGATATCCCAATGGATTTCTTGAATAACAGGTGAGCCAATTGTGCATTGTTTGGTTCACCATCACTTAGGTGATGCAACCAGCCATTTTCATGGCCGGTTAATCAAATCATGACTAATCGTTTAGCTCAAATCCTGCATACCATACCACGGGATGGCGAAGACGTCAACATGGATATACAGTAGTTAAATAACGAGACTGGACCCATCACATAAAATAGCACCTTTAAACTTCTTAAATTCAGCATAACACACAAAGTATGTTAAAACTTTTCCAAACAAAACATGCTTTAAAAATTGAAAACTTTTTCTTAGAAAAACATTCGAATATTGAACACGATAAATCATCACATGTGAGCAAAAATCATGGACAGCAAGCAGTAATTATAATTAGAGTGACAAACATTTATAATTAGCATATTACAAGTATTTGGTGTGATTCTCTCTTGCAGGCACTAGCATTTGGGATTTTGCTTTATTTGAATCATGGCATCCTCTTCCATGTCTGAAAAGGAGTTTTTCAACATTAAAAAGTTTGATGGGACAAACTTTTCTTTGTGGAAAGAATAGATAAGGGATGTGCTTATTCAAAAGAAGCAGATTAAACCCTTGGTAGCGATTAAAGCCAAGCGTGCAAATATGTCTGAGGATGATTAGAATGAGTTGGATGCATTAGCAAAGTCTACTATTAGATTTCATCTTACAGAGTTAGTTTATTTCATAGTAGTAGATGAGCAGACTTCAAAATATTTGTGGAAGAGACTATGTGCCACTTATGAGAAGGAAACTGCCTCTAATAAAGTTTACCTCATGAAGAGGTTGTTTGAGCTGTAGATGAAGGAAGGGGTCTCCATTGCTTCTCACTTGAATGAATTCAATATTACTTTCAGCCAGCTTCAGGCTGGGAATATGATTTGCATGGTCGATCACGCATTATACACCGTTTTTTCCCTAGTGGTATGCACATCCACAAAAAAACACGCCCTTAGGTGTGTTATCTGACCAAGTACTTATCGCATGGGTGTGCCTATTTGAGAAAATTTCAATACCACCTAGGTTGTGGTGTAATAAAATTATTTTGCCCATCGGATATCCTTTGCATGGTCGATCGAGCATTAAATACTTTTGACTCAAGTGTGGTATGAGAAGTAGGCCAAAGATGTTCGCCAAACCTGGCCAAGGTTGACAGTAGTGATGATTGAGTATTTTGGCAAAGAAGAGGAGCCGAAGATTGTGTACCTGTAGGTGGCAAACTTGAAGTAGTCATAAGGTGAGATGGTGCGTCGATATGTGGATCGAGCAGCCGTGCTCTTGGATCTCGTTTAATTGCCATGTAGGGGCACAGTGCTGGATTTCGAGCTGAAGTGACTCAGCATGTGCTGGGCTACCTTGTAGTAGGAGCAAGTGATGAATTCCGCCTTAAGCTTAAATGGGAGAATCTAGAAACTATGGTGCTAGCACATGAGATGGTGATACATTACATTAAAGACCTCATTATTTAGGTTTAGACTTGGGTTCAACGGATTTCTTCTCTAGATTCAACCATTTCATGAATTCATCCTCAATATCATCATAACGACACCGCTGATCGAACCAGAAGTAGGAACACTTTGGGCTTGAAGCGCTAAGCAAGTCTTTTCTCTAGCATGCGCTTTAAATTTTTGCAAGCTCACGAGGCCAGAGTTTTGAGATGCCCTCATCCCCAAGCTCAATGAGGGAGTAGTCTAAAGTTGGAGTACGATCACTAGCTCGGTACTTTGGGCTTGAAGCGCTAAGCAAGTCTTTTCTCTAGCATGCGCTTTAAATTTTTGCAAGCTCACGAGGCCAGAGTTTTGAGATGGCCTCATCCCCAAGCTCAATGAGGGAGTAGTCTAAAGTTGGAGTACGATCACTAGCTCGGTCTTCTCTTGCCATAGAGGATATACTATGGAGTGAAACGGGCATGTTACCTAGACTGATATGCTGAAATAAAAACCAATCACAAACTATTTTGATATCTTCAGTTGAATTGTAGGTGCTAGCAGCAAAGGAGCCGTTCCTTGCCTAGTCAGAGCCCTAGCCCATTAAGGCCGTGGTGGTTTTTAGCAATGAGCCTTAACTTCACCCAAAGTAGCTCGACTTGGAGCCTACACCTTGCCATGTTTAGCTCAGCCATGCCTAGACTAGCCATGCTATTCATAGGCTAGCTCTTTTCAGCCACCTATTAGTAGGCTAGCTCAGTCTACGGGATCTAAAAATCATGGTAGTTCTGGTCTCAACCCTAGGTTATTCGTAACCCAGGTGAGACCACGCTCTAACTTGTCCAAGATCCCAGGTTAGTATGCCATATGGACCTGGCTTTAGTTAAGCCTAGGCCCTTGTTAGTCTTATTATGAACGTAACACCCAATGCAACGTGCACAGAGGCAACCCGCTGTAGAGAACCTCTAGGGAGCTTGCAAGCCACAAGATTGGTTGCAATGGTGTTTCGGATGATATAAAAAGCTCATTTTTGGCTCCAAAGGTTCAACTTCAATGCCCAAGAAATGCTCACATATAGTGGCATTCAGTCATGAACTTTAGCAGCCATGAAGTTCAAGTAGCATGGAATCCAAAGGCTTGGAGGCATGGCACAATGAGCAGCTGTTTGCAAGTGTATGCTGCAGCTTTAGGGGCTTGGAAACATGGCACAATGAGCAGCTGCTTGCAAGTGTAGCCAAGCTTGGGTCAGCAAAAAGATGCCTAGTTATGGGAGAGATAGTATATGCTTTAATACAATGTCACATGAAAGACAGGATGAGGGGGAGACATTATAGGATGCGAACATACAATTATATCCGAACAAGCTACAAGGGGTAGTATCATCACGAAAGTTATCACGAAAGTTATTCTGCATTTTGTTGAGAGGTGTAAGGAACAGTGTGTTAATGCTGATCTCATCTGCATTACAGAATTCTTTGAATGCATGAGGTATGCTCTCCCCCTTGTCACTATGAAGTGTTTTGAGTTGGAGACCACTTTGTGCTTTTTTTTCTTTCTGCAAGTCTTCAGGTGCATTTTCTGTAAAAAAGGTAAAGTTTGCAATCAGGTAATTAGGCTTCAGCCGCACAGAAAATGCTGTCTCCTAGGTATTTCTTTCATCATAGGTAAAGCCTAGTACTGTCAAAAGTGCAGTGATGCTGGTGAATGAAGTTCAGGATTATCCTCTGCTCTAATCTGGCAACTCTAGGGGAGCTTGTAGCTTGTCTCTTACTTACGGTTTTCTGAGCTCTGGATTACCTGGTTGTGTTTTGGAAATGTCTACATGTGCAATCGTGTTTCCTTTTAACCATGTTTATCTGTCATTCATGCAATGTGCATTTGTGAATGTCAAGTTTCATGGACAGTTTCCAAGGTCAACGAAGCAGCAAGACAGTAGATCCACTAGAAGGTTCCTAATCAATGATAGCGAACCAAAAATGGCATTGCAAAAAGTCCAATTGTAAAATTTCCCCATATATTTCTTTTGCCACTGTGTTTCCCTTTCAATATGACACTTTGTTTCTTACCTTTTGACAATGGACAACAGACCTCACTCAGAGATGTTTAGGAATTAGCTTGTACGTGCAAATGCATTGCTAGCGTTTTTGGTGTTTTGCAAAATTAACGGACCTGTAGTTGCTCTGAATGGCTTCTGTTTTTATTCTGTTTGGCAGCAATCACACTTATCATCTTGCTAAGGGAAATCAAGAAGTTTTTTGAGGTACTCTTTGTTTGTTTTCCTTGTTCTTTCCTTTTTGGCACCAAATATATGCCTTTTCAGATGCACCTTTGTCTAAAATTTGTTTGCATGATGGTTCCTGAAATTTTGCTTATTTCTAAAAGAGTTTGAGTCTGCGTGTGGCAAGAAGGTGGCAACATACTTTAACCTTTTTAATTGTAGCTACAAACATTTTAAAAAAAAGTACCACCAACCCTTGAAAGTGGGTAATAACACAAGGGAAGAACTGAACGAAGTTTGATTTTACATAGAGCTCTGATGTTTTGGTATCCACAGGTCAAGGCCCTCTTCCCATATGGCTTTGTAGCTATTGCCAGGTTTGTGAAATCGTATTCTTTATGGTTTTCAGTATTTTATGCACAAAATGAAAGGAAAAGCTGTTATTCAACTCAATTGGTCAATGTGTGGGGATTTAAGTTATGTAGATCAAATCTTCTTGATACCTGAACCTTGAGGATTAAGGAGGATCAGTTCAGATTTCATTTGAATGCTGAATGCCATATATGAGTATGTACGGATGCATGAAATTTCTGTTTGAGAAGCTAGAAAATTTGCTGTAGCTTTGGCTAATCTAGTGCTGTCAGCTCAAGTAATCCCTTTTTTGCTTTGAAGCCAATTGTATAATTTGTTGCAGTGCTGGAATGCTGGGATTCTATTCCTATGTCTATCTGTCTGGAGGGAACCCGCCCAAGAAAACAAAACATGCATCTTAAAAAGCTACACTTGGAAGGTCCTTGGAGGTTTATGAAAAGCTCTTTGGTGTGGCCATGATGTAAGCCAGACGAATCTCAAACTTCTGCACCCACAGTGAGGATGCATACAAAATCTTACATAAATGGATGATAAAATAGCTTGATTAGTTGGGGAGCAGCAAAAGGGTTTAGGATGATCGTGGATGCTTCATAGATGTGTATTCTTTCATGCTGAAGTTACAAATCAAGCAGAGAGCATCTGCTTGTCGCAGTTTCTTGAGCCTCCTTGCAATTTTGGGTTGAGATAAAGAGAGGTGAGTGCATAGATGTAAGGATCTACAATAGGGTGCTGATGGCTCATTATGAGCTTTTATCTTTGTGCATATCAGAATTTTGGACCAGATAAGCAGGTTACAAGATGTTTTTAAGGCTTGAATACGCTAGATGCATGATTATCTTTGTGAGATGCCTTCCTATTTGCTAACTTCCATTTCCAGAGATGGTCTGGGTTTTTCTCTTTATCTACTCTGAAAAAGAAATCTTCCGAGCTACAAATATCCAGCAGATTATTCAAGGTCTTGAGGGTGAAGTGTAAGTGTTCAATATCCAGGAAGCTCCAACAAGGTTTCTACTTATCTTTAAGTAGCTTTTCAAAGTTTTCAATAAGCTTTGACATAATGGCATCATGAAAGTTTCTTCTCTCTGTTGAAATTGTGGTTTGGCCATCTTCGAAAAGAGCTCCTGATGCGGTAATGCTGGTGCTGTAAGGGAACAAAACTATCACCTTGAGATTGCTGAGACTTTTTGACAATTCATGGACTTGAAATACATGAAGATGCCATCTTGCCCTATATTATGATCAAATACAAGATTGTTGAACGAAAAAATATAGAGCATTGGACCATCATTTAAAGGGAACAGAAATGTGCACACTCTTGGTGTAATGGTCAATTTTGGACAGCTAGTTGGATAAAATTCCCCTGACAAACAATTTTTAATATGAGAATGTGCTCGATAAAGGTGAGTACTATTGAAGAGGAACAACGTAGGACAGATAACACAAAATGTCATAGGTTTGCTAAATAGGTCATAGGCTCGACTAAGTGATATTTTAAGAATAAAATGCCTTTGTAACGTATCTTGTTCTATAGCCAAGGCAGGCAAGAGATTTGAGTCATTGTCAACGTGATGCGTTATTTTGTAAATCAAGTTTAACTGACAATCCAATATTATGGTTCTGAATACGTTGGAAGTTTGAATGAGTGGAAGTAAAAGAATGAAAGCGCATTGGTGCACCTCACTTGTCTTGCTCCATATTGAATCACATCATGCCCCTTTACATGGGCAGATGCATGCATGCAGGATATGTTTGTACATTAATCTTACTTTGTATGGGTGCATGCATGCATGCGTGGATGTGTTAGTGCGCATTCATAGAGTTCTTACTCTTTTGTGCAGGCATGCATCTACGCATGTGAGTGCATGCATGTTTGCTCCTGCTTATGCGCTTATGCTTGGGCACGAGCATGTGTGTGTGCATGGGTGGGGGAAAGAGTGCAGTTACAGTGTTGCAGTGCGTATCTGCCCCCATGGATACATGGATGCATGGGTACTTGTTTGCACATGCATTGTACTATGGTAGATGGAACTTGGTGGGGGTGTGGATGCATGTGAAGGATATGTTGGCCTTGAAATGTTAGCGTAGAGCATGTAGTGGATTGTTATAGGTTTTAGGGCTCCAAAGCTCCAATATGATGGATAGATGGGTGCCCCATGTAGCTCCAGAGTGCCACATATTCAAAATTTTCCTTTATTGTGTTTGTTTCCTTAACTCACAAAAAGGGACACATTTTTTTATGAGACCCTCCTCTATGCTTTTAGAACTTTCCTTAAGGCTATGGTAATGGAAACGGTTTTGGCTTCTCTAAGATCATTGTTAAGGATTGGAATTCCTTGGAGAGGTGGCTGGTTGCTTTTTGTGTTGCAATGCATGTCTTTGATTTTTATGATCAAATTTATTGTGTAACTTCGTTATGTTTCCATTTTTCACTTTTCAGCTTGTTCTCTCCTTTCCATTCCTTTCTTGGGTTACATATTGGGAGTTCAGGAGTCTTGCTTGTAGGCTTCTTTGCTTGTAACTTTGAATCTCTCTTTGTGTTTTAGGTATGTTGTTTACTTTTCTAGTTATTTACTTTGCATGCACTGTGCTTGTTGTATTTCAGTCTCAGTGGGAGTACACCTCTAAAAATACATTTTAGGGGGAGGTTTCATGGAAAACAGTGGTGGATGGTTGGTTCTTGTAGCCTTGGTCAAGGTTCATGAGGCTTATTTGTACATTGCCTTTGAGGTGATGGTGGTGTTCTGTTGGTTGATGCTTATGTGGGGTTTTTTATAGGCTCTGTTGCTATATTAGGCTTGCCAAGTCATTCCATATAGGGTAGGTTATGTCAAGGGGCCATTGAGGTTATGTCAAGGGGCCATTGTCAGTTGCAATAGAACCTTGCAACCTTATTCCTAGCGAATGGATTTTGCATTGCAAACCTTATAACATTTACCCTTGCCATGGGTCTAAAAGGTGCTAGCTCCCTTGCAAACAAACAAAAAGAGACAATTGTGTGTGTGTGTGTGTGTGAGAGAGAGAGAGAGAGAGAGAGAGAGAGAGAGAGAGAGAGAGAGATGTCTGCGGAAGCCTCACCGGTCTTTGAGACAAAGTACAAAAACCCAAAAGTGGCTTACTACATTTGGATAGCTAGAGATCAAGGGAGTGCATGAGGCTCAGTTCCTCCTGAATTATTATACGTCATAACTACATTCTAGTACTATCATAGGTGGCCTTTATAACATCAGTTTAAGATTGAGAGCCCTTGGGTTTAGATTTTGAGTCCCTAATCAATGATTACCCATCTCGGCAAACCTCCTATTTGCTTGCCTTGCGTGCTTCCTTTACTTTGGTGAGTTCACTGTTTCTTTGTTTGAGCTGAATCGGGGTGAGCTCCTTAGATATCCAAATCTTTATATCCTTGAACTTATGTGTTGGTTTGAGGATCTTAACTCTTGCTACCCTTGCTCAAGAAGTAGCCTTGTGCTTGTGTGCCATTTTGATTGATATTGGATATATCATTTTCATCCCATTCAACTTGTAGTACTTTCTTCTCAAGACATATGATTATGTCATATATTTCTTTTGTTGTCATCATCATGAAGGCATCCATCTTTACATGACCAGCCTAGACAAAGTTTCCAAAAGCTGAGCCAGTTGTGTCGTGTTGAGTCGTTGACGTTAAAACCACGTGTCATGTTATGAGCGTTGATTATTAGCGCAAAGCCAGGAAAAGCTTATTATAGTGCAAAGCTTTTCGGAAAAGCTGGGAAAAGTTATGTATCTCATTGAGGGACAAGACTCGAGCAAGCGGCAAGCTTCGAATCTCACTTTCAGGCTAGTCGTGTACTTCCACCAAGGGAGAAAATTGGAGCAAGCGCCAAGCCTTCGAATCTTACTTTTAGGTATGCCACGCTTTTGAATCTTGCTTTCGTATAGAGTATAGCTTGAGAAAATAAAGAGGAGAGCTAAGAATTGGCAGGCAAAAGATAATCAAACACTTCGGTGGACAAATGAAATTCATGCTATAGACAAAGATGTTGATCATACGAGCTGCATGACCCGTCTACGATGGGATTGAAGCTTGCCTCCATTAGGTTTGAAGGTTGGGATCTAAGGTTACCTTGAAATTGGTCTTAAGGTTGGGATCTAAGGTTATGTTTAATTTCAAGGAACAAAATGAGCTCGGCGGTCTACCTACATAGGATTTGCAAATGGGTATATCTTATATTTCTCACCCAGGGTCCAAGCTTTAGAACGGACGTCCCCAAGCTTTGGCTTGTTCAATAGATCTCTCGCATCACAAATCTCCTCTTGCATGTAGACATTGGATCTTGCAAGCTTAACTCGGAGAGCCTTGGTTAGAAAAAGAATCACCTAATATATGCACATAATTTTAAGGGCAAACAATGATGAACTATATTTATGAAAGATCTTAACAGCCATGTGAAGGTATGCATCATTGGAAATAATTAATGGTGACTTGCCATCCAGCTATAGTGGACATGCTTCAAGTTGCTTTTGGAAGCTGCTTAGGTGATCATGCTTTACCTATGTTCTACTTCCTTCTCCACTCATCCAAGTCAAAGTCGTCGTAACCTTGCAACACAGAGCCCTTCCATTAAACTATAAGCCAATTAAACCTTGCAACACAGAGCCCTCCCATTAAAGTCAATTGAAGTATAAGCTTGAATGGGCTTGCCTCTCATGGTCTCTTTCCTAATTGTTGCGTCTACTTCCCCCTCACTTTTTGTCACTTGCTTGTCTGCCTCCTATCTTCTTGTTCAGTAATAATTTCTAAGTCATTGTTGGGATTTCGCTAAGGTCCAAACTTCCTTTTGATCTGCCCACCGCCTTTGTAGGATCCCCTTCTTTCTTTTGTTCTTTTGTTAGTGGCAATCATCCCCTTCACCTGCACAATTCCTTCAATTCATGAAAGATCAAGCCCAAGCTTTCATGGCTGTCAAAAAGCCTTATGAAAGATTGGGCATCATTCGAGCAATTAGTAATCATTGGACATCCTTTTTGGGTAGTTTTGTGAATATCTCATGGCACCTAGTTTCGATAAGTTCAAAGGGTTCCTTGACCTCGGTGCCCAATGTTTTGTACCGCCCCTGTCGCATACAAAAACATACCACCTTGTAGATGATTGGAAACCCTCCGCATACATAAGGCCTTTAATCCTTGACCCTCACACAAAACTGCAACAGACATAATCAATTATTAGAATATCATAACCATAGAATTGCAGGAGGAGCCAAGTAGCCATACCCATAGTCCTTAGTCCTTCGACCAGTGGCCTTGTCAGGCTAATCAAAATCACTCCCTCTCTCTCTCTCTCACACACACACACACACACACTTTTTTTTTTTTGGGTGGGTACACACACACACACACACACGCACGCACGCACGCACGCACGCACACACTTACACTTCTCTCTCTTTCACACACCTCCCTCCCTCCCCACCTCTCTTTCTCTCTCTCTAACTCTAACTCTCGCTCTTTTCCCCCCTCTGCCCCCCCTTCTGTCTGCCTATCTCTCTAACTCACACTCTCTTTCTCCCTCCCCCCCCTTCTGTGTGTGTGTGTGTGTGTGTCTTTCCCCCCCTCCCCCCCCCCCCCCTCTCTCTCTCTCTCTCCCTCTCCTCTTTAACTCTCTCTCTTGCCCCCCCCCCTCTCTCTCTCTTTCGAGGAGGCAATCGACAGAATCAAGGCAGCAGTCCCGGCCATTGATTGGTCAGCAAGCCCAACTGATGACAAGAATGATGATGAAGAGGAGTCTTCCCCAGTTTATTTATCGCCCAGGAATGGACACGTTGTCATCACCTTCAACACGAAGACACTCAGGAAGAGGATTCTACGACAATCCTATAAGCTGAAGGGGACAAAGATATGGATTGCTGAGGAGCTTACAAGAACCCAACTGAAGAACAAAGCTATCGAGCTTGCTAAGGTTCGGGCAGCCACGGAAGCAGGAAAATGGGCAGTATATCGTGACAGTCTTGCAGTGATTAGAGAATTTAAGACAAAATCTAAAGACCCTCAGTCTTAAATTGATGTAATGGCCACTCAATAGCCTAGTACTTAGTTTCTTTTATGTTTTATGTTCTATGTGTTTTGTTTTTTGGAGGAATCTAATGATACTCCCAGGGAGGTTGCCTATGGCCCTCTTTGTACTGATGTATAAGCAAGTCTCTTTTGTCCCATAGACCTTTTTAGATCTCCAGTGGACATTAATAAACTTTCTTTCTTTCTTTCTCTCTCTCTCTCTCTCTCTCTCTCTCTCTCTCTCTCTCTCTCTCTTCCCCCTCCCTCTCTCTCCTCTCTCTAGCTCTCTTTGCTCTCTCTCTCTCTCTCTCTCTCTCTCTCTCTCTCTCTCTCTGTGCTCCTCCCCGTTGCTCCTCCTACTCCTCGCTGCTCCTGCGGCTTGGCAGCTCCACCCTGCTCCTCTCGCGGCTCCTCCCCTGCTCCTCCCACTGCCTGGTTTCTCCACCCTACCTCGCAGCTCTGCCCGCTAGCCTCCCCTCCCGCTCCACAGCTCCGCCCTGCTCCGCTTTGCAGCTCCACGTTGCCTCCTCCTTGCAGCTCCCTCCTCCGCCCTCGGCTCCCCCCTCTGCGCAGCCCCCTCCATGCAACTCCCTCCTCCGCCCGTTGCCTCCTCCCCTCAGCTCCCTCCTCCATCTGCTTCCTCCTCGCTACGTCGCCTCCTCCCCTCCTGCTCCGCTTCTACTGCCCCTCCTGCCTCGACTGCTGCAGCTCCCTCCGCGTAGCCTCCTCCTTCCCTTCTACTCTATCGCCTCCACTCAGTCACTCGCCGCCTACTGTTGCTCCCCCCGCCTGCTGCAGCTCCCTCTTCTGCGTCCCCTCCTCCCCTTCCACCCCGCCTCCTCCACTCTAGCCACCCGCTACCACTCAGCTCCCTGCCATCCCTCACCCACCCCCCTGTGACCCCTCAACTACTCCCTCTACCACTCAGCCACAACCCCCTTCCCTACTAGCCTTGCCGCCTACTCTTAGCCTACCTACAGCCCCCCCCCGCCACCCCTCAGCCTCTTTTCAGCCCCCCTGGGGGTACCTCCAATCATGGGGAGGAAGCTCATCATGCTCCCTCTCCCACTCGCTCCTGCTTCTGCAATAGGACCTACACCAAACATGGATCAATCAAAACGAAATGGGAAAAGGTGGCAAGGATACAGATAAAGCCACCAAGAAAAAACAAATACAGCTGACACTCAAAGATGTGAACACACGATACAACCGCAGTGGACTTGGAGTGGACAGCAAAGCAAAACACTTCCGCCTCAACCACAGCCTCAGCTTCAGCTCTAGCTCCAATCTCAGCTTCGATTTCAGCTACATCAGCTACATCCTCATACTCAGCCTCAGCATTAGAGCTCTAGATCCAGTCCCAGCTCCACTTTCAGCTGCACTTCTGCCCACAGCCTCTATTGTTATAGGTATTGGCTCTTATATACCCCTACCCATGACATCGATTGCCCCATCCTTCACTAGGATAGAGGGATTGTCACTGACAGCATCTCTTCCATCTCTCTCTTCTCCTGCTACAGTTCTCTCCTCGATTATGATATCTACTTTGGAGGGGTCATATACTGTTTCGTAGTACTCGACCTTTCTCTACCCTCGACCTCTCAATTAGCCCACACTTCCTCACCCTGCTGGGATCGCCTCATCATCCCCATACCGCATCCATCTTACCTAGTCATCACCCAGCCTCCAGTCTCTGTGAAGAGAGTGGGAGAGAAGTAAGGAGTCTCACTTGCAGCTTTCTCACATACACAATGGGGGAATGCACACAAAGGTGGAGGTTGAAAACAGTTTTCCTCTTCTTAATTGTGAAAGCCAAAAGAACTCTCTTCTTAGTACAAAAGGAATAGGTGAACCCTATATGTGGGTCTCAAACCAAACTCAGCTAACTAAGATGTCATACTAACTGAGCCACTAACTAGAGTACATAAAGATAGATGTCATCTAGCTATTATTCATGGGCAGTGTACCAACCGCATCTGCAGCTAACAAGTCGGTGACATAAATGCACAACGATCACTTTGGCATATCACGAGTGGAGCTCGATATCTCAACACTCTCCCTCGAGCTCAATCCTAATTCCTGCACACCAAGCAGGTCTCTGAACTTGTGTAGCTTCTCTGCACCCAATGCCTTCGTGAATATGTCAGCTACATGATCCTTTGTGCTGACATAAACTAGATCAATAAAACCTTATAGAACCTTCTCCCGCACATAGTGATAATGCACCTCAATGTGCTTTGTTATAGCATGATAGACTGGGTTATTTGCTAAGTGTATACTACTCATGTTGTCACAATAAATGAAACCTGGCCCATCTGTAGACTGATGCATATCATAAAGTAGCTTAGCAACCAAGCTACCTCACATGTAGCCATTGCTGCACCCCTATACTCAGCCTCTGTGCTCGACAAGGCAACTGTAGGTGTTTCTTGCTGCTCCAAGTGACTACAGCACTCCTAGAAGAGAACACATATCCACTGGTAGATTGTCTATCAGAAATACTACCAACCCAATCAGCATCAGTGTATCCATGCAACTATATCTGAACCCCAGTCTCATAAAATAGTCCATACTGCAATGTGGACTTCACATACCTCAGTATGCATCTAGCCGCATCCAAATGCGATTTCCTTGGAGCCTGCATAAACTGACTTACCAGCCCAACAACATAGCTCAAATCTGGCTAATAATAGTCATATAAATCAAACTTCCTACTATGCGTCTATACATAGTAGGGTCTTCCAGAAGCTCACTTGCATCTGCGCTCAGCTTCACATTCTGCTCTAAAGAACTGAAATAGGCTTACAAGATATCATCCCATATTTGGACAGCATGTCCAATCCATATTGCCTCTGCAAGAGCCATATCCCATTTGTGGATCTAATCACCTCAATGCCCAAGAAGTAACGCAGCTCTCCCAAATCCTTGATCTCAAACTTCTGCTTCAATAGCATTTTCATATGAAGGATATGTTAATCACTATCACCTGTGATGATCAAATCATCAAGATAAATGACAAGGAGCATAATGCATTTCTTTGTTTTTCTTACATAAAGTGAGAAATCTGCCTTGGAAATTTGAAAGCCAATAGTGACAAGATATTGTCCTATCTTGTCAGACCATGCTCTGGGTGCTTGTGCTTCAAGCCATACAAGGCTTTCTTCAACCTCCAAACAAACTCAAGATAAACAGCATGAACATAACCTGGTGGTTGCTCCATACTGACCTCTTCTTGCAAATCACCATGCAAGAAAGCATTTTCTACATCCATCTGATGTAAAGACCATCCCTTTGATGCAGCCATAGTAATGACTACTCTTATGGTTGCCATCCTTGCAACCGGACTGAATGTTTATTCATAATCAATGCCATATGTCTGTGCATACCCCTTGACATACAGACCTCTTCTTGCAAATCACCATGCAAGAAAGCATTCTCTACATCCATCTGATGTAAAGACCATCCCTTTGATGCAGCCATAGCAATGACTGCTCTTACGGTTGCCATCCTTGCAACCGAACTGAATGTTTATTCATAATCAATGCCATATGTCTGTGCATACCCCTTGACAACTAATCTTTCCTTGTATATGTTCACAAAAACATGTGCATTGTGCTTCACCTTATAAACCCAATTGCATTCTTGTCTTTAGGCAAAGGCGGCAATTCCCATGTATCATTTGCTTCCAAGGCATCCATTTCTTCATTTATGGCTTTCTCCCATTTTTCTTTTCCCATGGCTTGCTCAAAAGAAGTGGGTTCTGGTTCATGTATCACCTCCATCTGACCTTAGGCATTTTATTTGCAAGCATGCTTCTTTTTCAACCATAGCTTTAAAAGCTTTGAAATGCCCAAACAATTCACTTTTCTTTTTCATAAAATACACTCAAACTTTTCTGCTATATGTTTCTTTTTCAAGCATAGCTTTAAAAGCTTTGAAATGCCCAAACAATTCACTTTTCTTTTTCATAAAATACACTCAAACTTTTCGTTGAGCATGGCACAAGATACCTCTCCAATATGCCTCTTTTTCTTTTCTGCAAGTCCATTTTGCTGTGGGGTATGACTGCATGAATATTGCTGCTTTATGCCATGCTCGTGCAGGAATCTTGCAGACTCATTTGAGAGGTACTCTCCCCCTCCATCTGACCTTAGCATTTTATTTGCAAGCATGTTTCTTTTTCAACCATAGCTTTAAAAGCTTTGAAATGCCCAAACACTTCACTTTTCTTTTTCATAAAATACACTCAAACTTTTCTGCTGTAGTCATCAATAAAAGTGACAAAATAATGACAACCTCAATAGATGCAGCTTTAGTAGTCCAGACATCAGAGTGGATTAATTCCAATGGCCTCTTACTCTCTTGAACATGTCTAGGAAATGGTTTCCTTGCCTATTTTCCAAATTGACAAGCTTCACATACCTTATGCATTTGTGCAACCTTGAACTTAGGCAATCCTGTAACAATATTTTGGGCATGCATTAATTTTAGTCGCTGTACATCAACATGACCAATGCGTTTATGCCAGATATCAATATCTGCAACTACACTGGTCCCATGTGCAAACATTGTTGCATCAATTCAGGCATGTCCGCATCCAACGTAAACATCCTGCCCTTCTTCTTCCCTTTTGCTATCAAGCGACCTTTATTTTTCATATCCTCAACAAAGCATCCATGAGGATTAAATTTGACATGCAAGCCCTGCTCAACCATTTGACCAACAGAAACCAGGTTCTTGGTGATATTCGGGACATGAAATACATCAGATAGGTATTTCTTTTTCCCATCCTCCATAGACAAAGGAATTTTACCAATCTGCACAATAGGATGTGCAGTATCATCACCAGTCTCCACAAATCCCGGTCTTTCCATTTTCCTTGCATCCTGCATCCATTCTACATGACTTGTCATGTGGTTTGACGCACCTGAGTCAAAATACCATACATCATTGCTTTCTTCTACACTTGTTACAGAATTGGTCATGTGCTGCATCATAAACAAATGCTCATTTTTGTCATCACCCTGTCTACTAGAGGATGCATAATTGCCTTGCTGCAATTTTCTAGTCATGATGTCATTCTGCTTTTTACAGCAATCTTTAACCATATGACCCATTTTACCACAGTAGTAGCATTCAACATTGCTGTTTGCATTTTGGCCTCTCTGCCATCCACCATAACCTCTTTGGCTCCCCCTGCCTCTAAAGTTACCACGTCCTCCTCCATAGAACTGGTTTTCTTGAATTTGCTGCATATTATTCTGATTTCTGTCACAGCCTCCAGATCGGGTTGCTCTACCTCTGCCTCTACCTCTTCCAGCATTTAAGTAGAAGACAATTTCTTTTGAGGTTTCTCCTGAAGAAGATGCACCACCATTTCTTTGCTCTTAAAAAATCTGAATTCAATCAACTCCTCAAAATCAGGAAAATCCTCACGGATGGCAATGGTGTCCGGAATTGTGCATAATCCTTTCCTAGACCATTTAAGGTCACAGAAACTAAATCATCATCTTCCACTAGCAACCCAATAGAAGCAAGTGCATCTGCAATCTTCTTCACCTTCATGTGGTAGTCATTGATGCTCATATTTTCTCTCTGCACATTATGCAACTCCTGCTTGAGCTGCATTTTCCTGGCTTACGTATTTGTGCTATACATTTTTGTCAAAGTATCCCATGCCTCCTTCGGCGTGCTTGCATCCTGAATATGCACAATCATAGAATCTGAAATACTGATAGATAGCTAATATATAACTTTTATGGCTCTCTCATGCCATCCTTTAAATGCATGCATCTCCTGTTGATTGGGAACATTAGGGATAACTGGTTCTTGTTCAGCTCCAGTAATGAACTCCCAATAGCCTTATCCCTTAAGAAAATTCATCATTCTAAACTTCTATGCTGGGAAGTTATTCTTGTCAAGCTTTTCAATGACAATCTGTGAAAGAGCATCAGATGCCATTACAGAACACTGCAAAATATTCTGTCACTACAAAAAAAAAAAATTCTGCCTCACAAGGGCAAATTTGTAAAACTGACGAAAGTGGAATTTGACCACACAGTCACTTCCTAGTGACGATTTTGCATCAACAAGCAATAAGAATGATTCTGTCACTCCTAGTATCTCAGCGCTCTAACCGTTTCGGCTACCCTCCTGGAGCAACAGCAGAGAGCCAGCAAGGCTCTCAACATCAGAGTATGTGGGATTCCCCGCACTGAGGCTATCCTGATCGCAGACGTGCATGTCTTTGTGATCACTACCCTAGGGGTGACTGATTGAGAGAGCATGGCGGGTTGGGAGGGACCCCAACCGAGAGTAGCACCTTATCATCCAGTTCCGTGATGCCGATGCATGACTTTCGGCTTTACGTGGTAGGTCAGCCTTATGAGACCAGCCAGCGATCTCCATGGATGAGGACCTCACTCCACTATAGGTTGAGGAGAGGCGTTTCCTGTTGCAGTAGCGGGATCAGGCCTGCAAAGAAGAAAAGTGGGCAGTAGTACGAGATGGATAACTCCTTACAACTGCACCCACCTCTCCTCCCACATAGGGAGGTGGGGCCTATGAGACTCAGACATCTGAGACCCTATCCTGTACCATCTGGAATTGTAATGGTACCTTATGGTCAGAACCAGGGAACTTCTCAGAATCCTATATAGGCCATGATATAGTCTTTTACACAGAGACACATTAGAGTCCACAATGCCTACTACTAACAGTCAGCGGGTATACATTTCTGCCTACAGAGATGAGACGAGGGATACAAGAGGGGTTCGAGGATCAGGAGGAGTCACAGTCCTTTATAGATCCACACTTTTGGGGACCATCTTAGTGGAGCAAAGAGATCCACACTCCAGGTTTCTCTGGATTCGGATCTGGGATTCGGATCTGACACATGGAATAGCCGGGATTTTTTTATTGCAGTTTGCTACTTTCCCCCCGAGACCTCCCGCTTTGCTAGAGATATTCGAGGGGAGGATGAGACATCCCCATTTGCTGTTCTTTATCAGTCAATCGTTAACTTCTCTAGCCGTGGGTAAGTCCTCCTAGTTCGGGACTTCAACGCGAGAACAGGCGCTCGTCAGATACCACTCCTCAACTTTAGGGATGATTCCACTCTACTGCCAGACATTGACCTTGAGGAGGCAGGTATGCTATGAGTTTCGGCTAATAGACGAGGACGGCTCACATCCTATGGGTAGGCCCTATTAGACCTCGGCAAGATGCATGATCTCATTATCTATAATGGTCTTGACAGATGACTTGCATCAGGTGGCTTCACTTGCTTTCCACATGGGGGAGGCTTCAATGTTGTGGACTACATCATGGGATCCCCTTCCTTCACATCTTGCATCATTGACTTTATCATAGCACCTCTCCCTCTAGGGGCTGACCATACCTATCCTTTCTTTAGCATTTCTACCCTCCGCCGCACAACACTTTCTACCCCGTTGAGCTCTTACTCCACTTACCATGATATACGCTTTGATCGTGATCACTCACCTACTTACTTTGTTCATTTGTACGTTCTTCTCGCATAAATTGACTTTACACCCTTACTAGAAGACCGTGTTGCCCTAGTCACTCGCTCACTACACGAGGCTGCTCTTTATGCCTTTCCCCACACCACCCGCTCCACCCGTCCACCAACCCCTGGGACTGTACCCTGTAATAACTGGTACGATGATGAGTGTAAGGATTTGTGTCATCAGCTCACATTCAAAACAAAAAATAGCCTTTCGAGCGAATCAGTGATGCTACGCGAGTACCGTCGTCTGGTATGCAGGAAGAAAGTTGACTTCGTGCGTCGGAATGAGGAGGAGCTACTGAACATTCTATTCAGTAACAACTCTAAGGACTTCTGGTAGAGATTTCTAGAGGGATGGTCCCCCCCACCACTCACTGACACTCAGGTGTGGTCTGATTATGTATGCATGCTCTATCATATCCCAAATCAACCAGCCCCTAACCTATCACATATGCCATGCCCCACATCCTAGACCCTCTTCACTAGGGGGGGTAAAGGATGCCGTAATGAAACTTCATAATGGACGAGCGAAAGAACATGAGGGACTATGCACTAAGTTCATTGCATATGAGATTAACGTCCTAGCCCTGCCTACTAATCTTAGCCAAGCTATTTAATGAAGCCGTTTGCTTGGGGTTTCCACACACTTGGACCATCAACACTATCTCACCCATCCACAAGGCAGGGGATCCCATGAACCCAAAGAACTACAGGACCATCATGATTGGACATGTCATGTCCAAGATTTATGCATCAATACTTGATTCTGAGGTTAGCTAATAGTGTCAAGAACTCAGAGCAATGGGATAGGCCAATTTTAGGCAGGATCATGGGACCATGGACCTCATTCTCGCGCTCAGATGTATCATCAAGGAGGCGAGGGCATGGAAGTAGAGGGTTTACTGTTGCTTTGTCGACTTTCACAAAGCATTCGACACCGTTTCGAGAGCCCATCTCTTACGACGCCTACAGGAGCTAGGTTACAACTAGGAGATCATTTGGGTTGTCATGGCAGTTTATGAGCAAGTTTCAGGCAGGGACCTGGATAGACAAACGAGATCATGAGCACTATTGGGGTCAAACAAGGGTGCCCATTATCACCTACTTTGTTTGGCCTCTACATCGACGAGCTCGAGACAGTGATGCAGGCATAGAGTGGGGTAGGTTGCTCTCTCATGGGCACACTGATCCGGATATTACTTTATGCAGATGACGTGGCTCCGCACTATAGTCCTTTTGTGAGTCTCATGATTTGAAGGTCAACTTGGGTAAAATCAAGGTTATGATCTTCAATACATCGCGAGTCGTCATGTGCAATGAGCATTTCACTTTTGAGGGGTCCCTTGTTGAGGTAGTTTCATCATACACTTATCTGGGGGTCATCTCACCTTCACCATGAGACCCGCGATGCAGGCACGCCTGAGCAGAGGATATGCTTCATTGGCTAGACTTGAGAGACAGTGCTTCCGATCTCATTTTCAGGATCCACCAACCAAAGGGTTGCTTTTTGACTCCTTGGTCCACCTTGTAGGGATGTATGGCAGCCCATGTTGGGGGCCAGATTGTCAGAGACAGAGTGGGCCAGGGTGGAGTGGCTACAGGTTCTCATGTTATCACAGATGATCCGTGGTAATCCATCCATCCCTCACCAAATCATTCGGGCGGAGTTTGGGTCACCCCCATTACATCTAGATGCTGCATTTCAGGTCAGTACATATTTGTACCGCGAGTCAAGGAGTATGGTGATTACACCTCCGGGCATAGCAGGATACCATGGCTAGCATTGTCCTCTTCTATGGCACTTGCAGCAGGGGGAGATAAGAGGTGTTGGTATGCATGCATAGAGAGATGGTTTGCAGGACTAGGGCTCCACATGGATAGACTAACCCCTTTCTAGTACAACATGGATGTCCTTTCTCTCCTCTCCTATCACACGAGGTCAACCATGTTATCCGTGAGGATCTACTACAGCTACACACATTCTGGACTTGGTTGGGCCCGAGTGATCTTCCAGTGAAGCTGGTCTTCTATAGAGATCACTTCTTACATATCACAATGGAGGGTTTCATTGATCCACTAGGATACACGCAAATGCACCTACCCCACTGATTGAGGATCTCCCTTGGGAAGTTTTGGGTCTCTTCACATGGACTTCATATCGAGAGTGGCCGAGGAGAGTGGTTACCGAGGGAGAGGTGCATATGCACACTATGTGACATGCAGGAGGTTGAGACAGAGGGGCATTTCATCTTCAGGTGTCCTATTTATTATGGGATCCAAGGGCATTTCTACTACCTCTTTAGAGATAGTTATGGGATGTTGGCTCGTATCCTCTCCTACCCAGACCAACGATGTTTGGCTAGTTTCATTCATCAGATGCTCAGACACCGAGATAGGATACTCCGAGCACATAGATAGGAGAAGACTTCTCCCTTGATTGATACCTCTCAGAGCTCTATCATGGAGTTCTTTTAGCTAGACATCACATAGACCCCCATGAGGCGAGACCTCGACATGACCACCGTGACCTGGAGCCGCTGACCCGACAAGAGGGTTGACTCACAGATCACACTTGGGGATATCCCCTCCTTATTTAGGGTTGTGTGTGTGTCACAACAAGACAAAGCAACTATAGATGTGCTTGATAGATGCGCAAAATAGTAGGCGCGTCTATAGGCATAGCTAGAATAGTGAAAATACAGGCGCATCTAATAGCGCGTCTGGACTGTGAATTAGATGCTGATTTAGATGCCTTTATAAATGCAAAATAGAGAATACAAAAAGTGAGATTTTGGTGCAAGCTGATAAATGTGCATCACTGCTTTCCAGACATTGCCCATGATTACCAAAGCACATAATTTTAATAAAAATATCAATGCTTTTTGGCGAACCCACATATACAAAAATTAAGTGAGGTGAGGAGAATGAGACAATATGTAAAATAGTTTTGCCAATATCAATGATGGGCTACGGTTCAATCTTATTCTCAATGAGATCAACCCTTGCCAAACTATCTACTTCAAAATCCAAACCAGTGTTGAGATCTACAAATACATTTAGCCCACTACTACTTGTGCTACTCAGGTGCTCATCGAAATCAGCATCACCAATGGTAGGCTTGTCCTCACGAGTAATGACCTCAATATCTGTATCTCCTATCTCATGATCATCCTCCTCTCGTATCATGGTCATCGTCATCTCCATGGCCATGATCATCCTCCATATGCTCCATATTAGTAAATCTACTATACATCACAGAGGGATTCATCCTCACTGGAGCTACTTGTTGAAGATGAAGACATCCTACAGATAAACAACCCAAAAAATGTGTTCATGCAGAGTTGTAAATGTCAAAACTCTATGTAGCATCTAAAAGCGCGTCTAACACCGCGTCTATACTGCGGAATGCATCTATAGGTGCGTCTAAAACATAGTGTAGCTGCACTGATAGACGTGCATATAGACATGCTTTTAGAAGTGTGTTTAGACACGCTTTTACAGACAGTGAGTTGATTTTTGAACCTACTTTTAGTGCGGTTGCTTTCATTCACATACTTTTAGCATCATGCGGCTTGCAGACACAACTCCGGGCATCCACACTTATCTCCAAGCACCCACACTCATCTCCAGGCTTACACAATCATCCCCAAGCATACAAGAGAAGAGGGTGAACAAGGAAGAGAAGAAAGAGAAGAAGCTTTGAAGAAGGACAAGAAGCTTCCATACCTCTATCCAAGATGGCATGCTCGATGGCAATCTTCTTCTTTTCTTTTCTTTAGTTCATCATGTGGACAGGAAGCTTTAGCCTCACCTGATCTTCGAGATGGCATCTTTCGGGAGTTATATAACATTTTGGGGCACCCTCACACTTTTGGGGAGTTATACAGATACATGAGGGGTACTCTAAAAACCCCCCAAAAGTCGACAGTACAGACTCCAAACCACCCCAATCCCACACCAGTTGAGATTACCCCAGTGGACTTGAGACATCCCAGCAAGCTACAGAGCTGAGCCCCTTCTCCACCCCTGTGGTCAGGAGGCCCTTATGCCTCATAGAGCCACCGGCGTACTCCCGTGCAATCGAGAGTCACTTCCCTAACTACAAGTTGCCAGCGTACTCCCATGCAGTCGAGAGTCGCTTCTCCAGCTATAAGTAAGGGTTTGTTCCCCTTCCTGCCACAATATTTTTGAGGTAAAAGGCATTCCTCTGCTTCCTCCATATCTACTAACATATTTATATCCAAAGGAAAACTTGGTAACCTAGCTTGTTCTAGCCAAAAGGATTCACAGTATTCAATGCTCATTAAGTTTTCTTATCTTTCTAAAGATTGGATAAGTTCTTTAGTTGATTTAATTGTCTCCAAATTCTTAGTTGATTGCTCTGGATATTTTTGCATCATACTTTGAAGATGTTTAATGAAGGCTTTCAAGCCTTTTATTACATCTATGTCAAGTGATTTGTTTTTTGCAAGAACAAATCTAATTTCCTCCAATGGAATTATTCATTGTAATAAAGCATATGACTCACTCCATAAATGATCTCCATCTACTGAGTAGTGCTTCCATTGCATCACTGGAATATTGTTACGCATGTGAAACTGAAAGTAGTGTGGATTTGTGTGTCCCATTAGGGTATCATCTCCTACTTGTAAATGTGGTTGTATGAATGCTCTCCAATCTACCATCCTCTCTAAGATAGCCACTTCTGATTCTTCCTTGCGAGACCCTCCAATTTTTTTCCCAATTCAAAATAGCATATCCTCCATTGTCAAAACATCCATTGACTTCAACTCACTAGAGATAACACTGAAGATTTGATCTATGTCTTCATGTGTATGGCCGACAAGAAGAAAGCCAACTTCCACTTCTTCAAATATTTTCAAATCAACTAGCAATGTGTTAGGTAAACATCCACGAGCATCTCCAAGCTTTCTTATTGCTTTCATGATTGATGTAACAACTTGGTTACTATCGTGGTCATGCAAACTATCAATCCATACATCACAAAAGATTCGGTTTCCATGTACTAATACTCCACACAAGTGTGTTTTTAGTCCATGTTTGCCCTCCAATGCCGGTGGGATACGCCTATATCGTGGCAAAGTTGTTGTATTCAGATCCATGCCATCAATGGTGATGCACATGGACTTATCGACATGTAAAATAGCTTCCTCTCTCCAAGAAGCATACAACTTTCGAGCATCCTGCACATGATGTAAATGGATTGATCGCCATTTAATATATCTTTCTCACTGTTGCTCACATTTACTATGTTCAATGGAATTTTTTAATTCATCACATGTCTTACATTTTGACATCCTTTGCTTTGATGGTGTCTTGACATGGCAAAAATCTTTATGCCAAATTTTGTACAAGGTTGACTATGAAATCATCCTCTCATCTTTGTCTTGTAAAGTTTTATTGACAGTTTCTAGGATGACCTTCTTTGTCATTCCCAAAGGAAGATGTTGTTGACATTCGACACGTCTATCTAGAATTGTTTGTTGAAGATGAGGCTGTGGTAATGCATGGTCTTCGAGAACTTGCTTTAATGTTGCCGTTGCATTTATAGTGCTTCCATGGCATTTAAGCTTGTAGGCATTTCCATGAATTGTATGAACTTCTTTTTCTTTCACCTCTGCCCAGATGGTCCAGTATGTGCCATGTGATAGTCCAGTTAACCATTGGTATTCTCGATTGCAAATGGGTTTCCCATTAACCATGGGTTTCAGTCAAGGTTTATAGTGTCTTGTGCTCAAATCTTGATTAGTGCCTTGATGAAGAAAGCATGAAAACTCTTGAAGAAGATAGTTATGTCTATTAGGTGCTATCTTACTCCAAATACCAAGGCATATGGTTGCACAATCATCTTTCCCAACTTTTCTAATGCAAAGTCTCTTGCAACAAACTCGCATAAGCATCCTTTCCATATTCTCCTCGGATAACATTACATGTCTCTTTGATTCTAGAATTGATGCCATGATTCTTCACCTCTTTACACTCACGTACTTTCTTTTTGTAAATAGTGTCTTGTGTTTTCCAGTTGTAAGCCCATCAAACCTTGAATCCATTTCCCTCAAATCTTCATCTCTATAATCAAATGCTGTGTGGGCTTGAGAATTATTTGATACCTTATAATATCTTGGAAATGGCAATTTGGTAGACATGTTCATCGATGCCAATTTGTTGCCAATGCCTCTTGAATTTTGTGGTTGAACTCTTTCTCCTTCATAACTCAAGATTCTCCCATCTATATTCTCTGGGATGCTAGCAACAATATTACGAACAACATGACAAGTCTCAGATTCTCTACCCCTTTTGCCCTACGTTTGAGTGGTAATATCATGATCATTGTCACTAATATTATCAATTCCTATTATTGCATCACTTATCCCATCGATCTTTGCATGTATTTTCTTTGTGGTCCCATCTTATTATTCTCAACACAAGACAAGTCTTTTATATCAGTAAGCATGTTTGAGTCACTTGCAACACAAGACAAGTCTTCTATACCAGTGAGCTTGTTCGAGTCACTTGCAACACAGGACAAGTCTTTCTATACCAGTGAGCCTGTTCGAGTCACTTGCAACACAAGACAAGTCTTCTATACCAGTGAGCCTGTTTGAGTCACTTGTAACACAAGACAAGTCTTCTATACCAGTGAGTATATTTGAGTCACTTGCAACACAAGAAACCTTTTCTACGTCAACATATGTTACTATAATGTTCTCAATACCTGTGAGCATGCCACTATGATACTCTTGATCACTACTATAGCTTCTTATCAATTTGGATCCCATTTGTGTTATAGTCCTTTTCTTCTGATAATATATTGTTGTGTCTTCCATGACATTGAAGGAAATTTTCTTGGACAAACTTGATTCCAAGAAAGCTAACCCCCATTTACAAGTACTATGAACTTGTATATGAGACATAGTATTATGGATGTTTAGATGTGAAGTACTATCCATTGCATTTTGAATGACACCTGCACTAGTTAACTTAATTATCTCCACGATACAGAGAAAACTTTGAGCATAGCCCTTAAAGTTGCCAATTGCTAAAACTTCTCTAGAGCAAGATAACATCTCTACTTTTTCCCCCTCAAAATAAGTTTTCTTGATATCTTGAAAGTATATCTTTGGAACAATTCCGTCTTGGTCCCAGAGCATTCTGTGTGCTTGCATACCAAATATGCCACATTGTAAGATATCTCCCAATGTTTCAAAGTCTCCATGTGGATATTTTAAATGTACTTCAGGATTTACAAGGTTGGTGATAATCACTACACATCTTCTCTCACCACAACATTGGAAATGACACACATTCATAGGATCAAGACTATGAATTCGTCCAAAAGCCACGACTTCATTCTTCTTATATAACACCACATCCATACCCTCTATTAGGGTGAATACCTATTTTATGTACAAAAATAGATTAGCAACTCAAAAAAAGACAATAAATAATCATTGAGCTTATTATTACGTAATAACTTTTATATCAAAACTAGCAGAGAAGGCATTAAACCTAAACGCTACATCCTAAACTTTAAACAATTAATAACAAAACATCTTAACTACCATAAATCCTAAACTTTAACCATTTAATTCCTCAATCCTAAACCCTAAATCCTAAACTCCTAAACAATAAATCCTAAACCCTATACCCTAAACCCTAAACTCTAAATCCTAAACCCTAAATCCTAATTCCTAAACCCTAAACCCTTACCCTAAAATACAACCAAAATTTAATGAATTTTTTTGATTTGTGCAAAAAGTTAGATATATCCCCCAACCTATTTCTTGAGCAACAGGTTGGGGAATATATCCAACCTATTGCGCAAATTAAAAAAAGTTGCACAAACCAATAATTTTCTTGATTTGTGCAACAGATTGGATGTACGGTTGGGGGTGCATCCCCAATCTGTTGCTTGAGCAACAGGTTGGGGGATATATCCAACCTGTTCCAACCTGTTGCACAAATCAAGAAAATTCTTGACTTGTGGAACAGGTTGGATATATCCCCCAACCTGTTGCTCAAGCAATAGGTTGGGGGTTTGATATGTTGCTTGAGCAATAGGTTGGGGGATATATCCAACCTGTTGCACAAATCAAAAAAATTGCACAAATCAAGAATTTTCTTGATTTGTGCAACAGATTGGATATACGGTTGGGGGTGCACCCCCCATCTATTGCTTGAGCAACAGGTTGGGGGATATATCCAACCTATTCCACAAGTCAAGAATTTTCTTAATTTGTTCAACAAGTTGGATTGAGCAACAGGTTGGGGTATATATCCAACCTGTTGCACAAATCAAGAAAATTATTGACTTGTGGAACAGGTTGGATATATCCCCCAACCTGTTGCTCAAGCAATAGGTTGGGGTATATCAACCTGTTCCATAAGTCAAGAATTTATATATCCCCCAACTTGTTGCTTGACAGGTTGGGGGTGCACCCCCAACCTATTGCAACAGGTTGGGGGTGCACCCCCAACCTGTTGTAATAGGTTGGGAGGTATATCTAATCTGTTGCACAAATCAAGGAATTTTCTTAATTTGTGCAACAGGTTGGATATATCCCCAACCTGTTGCTCAATCCAACCTATTACACAAATTAAGAAAATTCTTGACTTGTGGAACAGGTTGGATATATCCCCCAACTTGTTGCTCAAGCAACAGGTTAGGAGTGCACCCCCAACTGTATATCCAATCTGTTGCACAAAGCAAGAAAATTCTTGATTTGTGCAATTTTTTTGATTTGTGCAACAGGTTGGATATATTCCCCAACCTGTTGCTTGAGCAATAGATTGGGGAATATATCCAACCTATTGCACAAATAAAAAGAATTCATTAAATTTTAATTGTATTTTAGGGTTAGGGTTTAGGGTTTAGGATTTAGGATCTAGGGTTTAGGATTTTGAGTTTAGGGTTTAGGGTTAGGGTTTAGGATTTATTGTTTAAGAGTTTAGAATTTAGGGTTTAGGGTCTAGGAATTAAATCTTTAAAGTTTAGGATATACGGTGGTTAAGGTTGGGTGATATATCCAACCTGTTGCACATATCAAAAAAATTCATTAAATTTTGGTTGTATTTTAGGGTTAGGGTTTAGGGTTTAGGGTTTACTATTTAGGATTTAGGATTTAGGGTTTAGGATTTAGAGTTTAGGGTTTAGGATTTAGGGTTTAGGATTTATTGTTTAGGAGTTTAAGATTGAGGGTTTAGGGTTTAGGAATTAAATGTTTAAAGTTTAGAAAATAAAAATAAATAAAATGTTAAAAAAAAAAATAAATTTAAAATATATAGATATATAAATAAATAAATAAAATTTTTTAAAAATTAAATAAAATTTTAGGAAAATTAAATTAAATTCTTTTATCTATGTTTATAAAATATTTTGAATTAAATTATTTATGTAGAAAAATATTAGATTAAAAAATAGTATCTAGAAATATAAAAATATATTTAAACTTTTGAAATTTTAATTTTTAATTTTTAAATATTTAATCAGCAATTTTTTTAATATTTTGAGTTTGAAAATCATTGTAATTCTCATTTTTTGCTTTTGATTACTTTGCGAAAAACTATGGCTTTGAGTTTTGGTTCCAAAGTGTCTTTCAAATATCTTGAACATGCTTGGTATTTTATGGAACGCAAATCAAAGTATTTTTTGGTGATCACTGCTGAGAATGTGTCAAGCGTGAAATATTCTCCAGAGGCAGTAAGAAATGGTGGCATGGTCTCAACCATCAACATTAAAGAAAACAATTTGATAGAAGTTGTGTGCAAAGGGAAGAATGACGATATGGTCTACATGTTACGAGTTATGCACAAGCACTTCTTGAAGCCCTTACCAGATTCAATTGAGGGATCCCAAGAATTACTTAGTACCTTGGAAGCATTAAAGAAAATGTGGGATGCATTTCCAAGTGGTGGTGTTGTACCTTCAGTAGTAGTAAGTACGCCATCTATAACATCTAACCCTCAAGTTGTATCGCCAATATCTGTGGCGATAACTATGGTATCTCTGACAAGAGTAACTACAATATCTGCAGCAGTAACTATTATCTCCAACTATACCTACACCATCAAGTGCTGCAACTATAAGAACAAGGAGTGATCGTGGAGCAGATTCAAGTTCCACAGCTATTCCCAGAAAGAGAGAAAAAATAACTCCTACTCCACGTGCAGATTATTCAAGTGCAGGTTATTTAAAACCAAGTGAAAAATTGGATAGTGATGATCCGCAAGAAGAAGATACAAGTCTCGCAGACTTTTCTATAAGTGTGGCAGACTTACATCCTCTAGAGGATGAGGGGTACATTTTGGGATTTTCACAATTCAGCGTGGCCACAATGCTTATTGATCGAGCTTCGTTGTTCACAAATCAAAGAAAGCTAGATAAGACATTTGCACACAAATTGTATGAAGATACGAGGAAAACAAGAACTCCAGTTGCCACTAATGTCACTCTTCATCCTATGGCATTTAAGAGACTTCAAGAAGATGATCCTACATTGCATGATGTCACATTTCAAAAGCACATGGACTTTCTTGATGCTTTTGAGAACTTTAGAAGGAGTGACTTTGTTGAACATGGAGATTCTTTGTACCAAAGCCGATATGGGACTGACATCGAGAAGAGATACATGCTGGCAAAGAATAGATTCTTGGAAAGATGCAGGTTTGAGCCCATTGATGGGCAACACTTTTGTGAAGCTTGCAGGATTGCCCTTGATGAGAGAAGAAAAGGAAACTTGCCACATATTGAGTGGATGGAAAAGTTTCAATGGGTCATTTGTCATGTATGCATATTTAACGATGACTCAAAGTACATTCTAGAATCATAAAGGTTGAATTTAGCTCCATTTAGGTTGAAAAAATGCTCTTCTCTTTCTAAGATCCTGATAAAGGCAAGGGAGTTATGGGTGGGCTGTGGAAAGCCACAAACAGTGAAGGGCAGGAGACCTACATCTGAGTACATGGCAAAGAGGACTCGGTTCTATAGATGCTTGAAAGGTGTTGTAAGCAATATGCAAGGTAAACCAAGTAATAAGGTTGAGGCAAAGGATCTGAACACCGCCATTGCAAGATACAGGGATGTTACTTGCATTGTCTTCCACGAGGACTCAGTAATGTTTGCCAAGTATATGAAATAGGAAAGATATCCTTTGAGGCACTAGAGCACATTGCAACTAAGAGGAAAGAAATAATGAAACCGATGTCTATTGTTTGGTGGAGAGCATTAAGGTTTGTTCCAGATGCAATAACAGAAGAAGTATGCAAGAAGATCCTAAGCGGTGACTACTTCTTTGTAAAGAAGAGCAAGCATAGCAACTTGGATGAAGTGGTCACCCAAATGATTCAAAGTGAGGCTGCTCTCTCAGCACTATTGTTTTTATTGAAATCTGATGATGAGTTAACTGGCAAGTCAATTAATGTGGATAAGAAGAAAGCACTTAGTCTAGGTCAACTCCTTGATAAGACATGGGCTAGAAAGTGGTTGGCTTCAATGGATGCAGATGCCACACCAACAAAGGATCTAAGAGCTAAAATGCCAAAGGTTGTTGAGACAAAATATATGGACGTCAAGAAAAAGGCCTTGCAGTCCACTGCCCAAGGTCTCCCCAAGGTAGAGCAATTGGTGGTTTAGATGATGGTTCTCCATTCAGCTTCTCCTATGATATATTGCTATCAGAGAATGAAACAAATTTTGCACACATTAATGGCATTGATACAGAGCATTTCATAACAATGAGTGGTCATGCTTGGGAGAAGCCATGTGTATTTTTCATATATGAATTGCAAGACCTTGCAGTGTCATGGATAGTTGAACTTGTGCGGTTTATCATAGAATGTCCTATGGTAGATAAGAAAAGATCAATGTTGGCCCTGTTCATGACAGAATCACAAAGGGATGCCTTGTATGCGAGTTTGAAATCTGCATTTGGGTATTTCCTTTCAAAAGTATACCATGGTATAGTCCTACGCAATCGTATGACTGTCTTGGAAGGCACTGCCATTCAAGTCTTGCAGCCTTTCTTGATGTGCTTCTTATCTAGGGGTGGTGGCAATCTAATCAAAATTACTTTAAGGACTCTCAAGCTTCATTACTTTGAGGACAATAAGGTTAAACTTGATGCAGCGATGGTGGATTATAGAAAGTCGATGGTGAGAGTGCTCTCAACGGAAGCAAGAACGGAAGAGGGAGAGAGAAATAGAGAGCCACACAAGTTTTGGTGGGTGCAGAACACCCTAATCTTCTTTTTCATTCATTTATATATGTGTTTGAGTATTGTACATAACCGAGGTAAAGGCACAGTGACCTTTAACCCCCACAACCTCCCACTTAAAGGACAATGTGCCTTTAAGGGAGAACAACCAGTGAGCATACTATCCAATGCCCATCAATACACGACAATACTCAAACCGCTGACTAGGTAGACTCTTTGTCAGGATATCTGCAGGGTTATCATCTATATGAACCTTGACAAGCTCTATGCACTTGTCCTCAAGTACCTCCCTGATGAAATGGTACTTGACCTCAATGTGTTTGGTCTTTGCATGAAAGATCGGATTCCGTGCTAGCTGAATAGCACTCATGGAATCACTATGCAATGTCAGTACACCTGTATGAATCCCCAAATCTCCCACTAGCTGATCAAGCCATATAGCCTCCTTGCAACCCTCTGTGGCTGCAACATACTCAGCCTCTGTGGTAGATAAAGCAACGCACTTCTGTGCGCGAGACATCCATGACACTGGCCTGCAAAGGTGAACACATAACTAGAAGTGGATCTTCTCCTACTATCCACATGCCTTGCATAGTCTGAATCTGTGTACCCAAGTACACACATGTCTCCTCTACCAAAGCAAATGCACATCTCCTTGGTACCCTTCATGTACCTCATGATGCACTTAACTACCTCCCAATGCCTCTTTCCTGGATTAGCCATATACCGGCTAACAACTCCTACTGCAAATGTAATGTCTGCTCTAGTAGCTACCATAGCATACATAAGACTCCCAACTACTGATGCATAAGGAACCTTGGCCATCATGGCTCTTTCCTCATCTGATTTGGGACTATCTGTATGACTTAGTTTCACATATGGAGGCAATGGAGTACTCACTGCCTCCCCCCCCTCCATATTGAAATGCTGCAATACTTTTGTAACATACTCTTTTTGTGAAAGCCAAAGGAGTTTCCTACTCCGATCACGCGTGATGCGCATACCAAGAATATGACCTGCAAGTCCCAAATCCTTCATATCAAAGGCCTCATGTAACTTTTCCTTTAATGCATCTAGCTCATAAGTATTCTTGCTAGCCAATAGCATATCATCCACATATAGTGCCAAGATTATCAAGCTATTATCCTTAGCCCTTTTAGTGTAGAGGCAGTGATTAATTTCACTTCCTCTAAAACCCTGGGACCAAATGAAAGCATCAAAATTCTGATACCATTCTCTAGGCGCTTGCTTAAGACCATAGAGACTCTTCTTCAGCTTGCAAACTAAATGCTCTTTGCCCTTTTCTTCAAAGCCTTCTGGCTGCACCATGTAAATTTCCTCATGCAAATCCCCATGCAAGAAAGCTGTCTTGACATCCATCTGCATAAGCTCCATATCCTCTGATGCCACTAGTCCAAGCACGCATCTAAGTGTGGTCATCTTCACAACCGGAGAGAATATCTCATCAAAGTCCACACCCTTCTCTTGCTTGAACCCTTTAGCGACCAAACGGGCCTTGTACCTAGGAACATCATCACCTGTGACCTTCATTTTATAGACCCATTTACATG
The DNA here is from genome assembly GCF_047967505.1 of Dipteris shenzhenensis. Taxonomy (NCBI): domain Eukaryota; kingdom Viridiplantae; phylum Streptophyta; class Polypodiopsida; order Gleicheniales; family Dipteridaceae; genus Dipteris; species Dipteris shenzhenensis. The sequence goes on along the minus strand of NC_141605.1, from coordinate 47,718,095 downwards.
GCAATGCTTTCTTTCCATGTGGCAAAGAAACCAAGTCCCAAGTCTTATTCTTCATAAGTGAACTCATCTATGATTGCATAGCATACTCCCACTTGTGTTGATCCTTGTGCATCATAGCCTCTCTGTAGCAAGACGGCTCCCTGCAATCAGTAAGCATCACATAGTCTACCCTGGAACAAACCTATCAGGTGGTCTAGACACTCTAGATGATCTTCTCAAGGGCATTTGAGCTTGCTATCCCACCTGCATATCAGCCACATTTGGCTCATCATTTCCACCAATAAATGATCTAGCTAACCCATTGAAATAAGACTCCTGGTTAACTTAGGCACATGTCTCACATGTTTCAAAATAAATGCAGACCCATTTGCAAAAGAAAACTTTATGTCACCTACTCCCACTATCTCACATGCATAGTCATTTCCAAGATGCACACAACCTGTCTTTCCACTGTCATAAGTGGAGAACCATTCCCTATGGGGAGTAACATGGAATGAAGCACTAGAATCCAAAATCCAATCCTGGGAATATGCATCATTTGAAGTGGTAAGCAACTCTGCAGATAAACTAGACATGAAGAGAATGTCATTGTCACTATCATGTGTGACTGCATTGATCTCCTCGATCTTCGCTTTTGCTTTGTCCTCCCTTGGACTCTCTTCCTTTTGATTTGCACCCCAATTTGCATTCTTTTTCTTATACTTTCGCTCTCTTTTCCGCTATGGCCATTCTTGCCATAGTGGTAACACTCAATATTCCGTGCCCTGGATTTGCTGCGAGACTTTCCTCTTTCTTGGGACTTCCCCCTGAATTGTGATCAACCCCTTTGCACATTTAAGGTTGCATCCTACTTGTTGCCGTCCATAGACTTCCATCTAATCTCCTCGGCCAACAAGCTACCCACAACATCATCAAATTTCAGTACTCCACCAGGTGTAGAGTTACTGACAGCTGTACAGAAGGTATCCCATGAGGATGGCAATGAACATAAGAGAAATATTGCCTTAGTCTCCGCATCAAAATTCATCTTCTGAGCCTGAAGCTGGCTGAAAATAATATTGAATTCATTCAAGTGAGAAGCAATGGAGACCCCTTCCTTCATCTGCAACTCAAACAACCTCTTCATGAGGTAAAATTTATTAGAGGCAGTTTCCTTTTCATAAGTGGCACACAGTTTCTTCCACAAATCTTCCATAGTCTGCTCGTTTACTACTGTGAAATAAACTGACTCTGCAAGATGAAGTCTAATAGTAGATTTTGCTAATGCATCCAACTCATTCCAATCATCCTCAGACATATTTGCAGGCTTAGCTTCGATCCCTGCCAAGGGTTTAATCTGCTTCTTTTGAATAAGCACATCCCTTATTTGTTCTTTCCACAAAGAAAAGTTTGTCCCATCAAACTTTTTAATGCTAAAAAACTCCTTTTCAGACATGGAAGAGGATGCCATGATGCAAATGAAGCAAAAATCCCAAATGCTAGTGCCTATAAGAGAATCACACCAAATACCAGGTGCACCCAAATGTGTATACCAAAATAGAGTGAAATATGACCAAAACTCATGTCTCAAAGCATCTGACTCATGTGCATATACTATGCATCCATATGAGCAAATCTGGCCCAAAAGAAAATGCCAACTGCAATGGCAATCCAAAATGCCAATAAGTGCCAAATTACTCAAGCATAAACACTATCCACTGGCATATGCATCAATAATATTACATCCAAGAGAGCATAACACTATTAGTGCATCACCTGCAATGTGTCGAATCTGTCCCTCAGCATAATATAGCATCCATGTGCAAAGCGTCCATAAAAATAGCATCCCACAAGGCAATCTGGGCCTATCAGCGCATCCAATAAGGACCGCAATGCATCCAAATGGCCTATAAATCATCCATTGCAACCCAATGCACACCATGAATGAGCGCACACTACTCAAATTGCAACTAGAGTGATCTGCATAAGGTATGCTCAAGAAATCATGGTCCTATGAAAAAGACTGCTACTGAAAATAGAACCTGAGACGCCTCAAAACATGGGCACCGTTGCATAATCGGACTCAACCAAAAAATTTGCAAATATCTCTCTTCTGCCGGAACTCCAAAATCCTAACCGATGATTGAGAAATGGGAGTCAACACTTATCCACTGCCATGTGGCATAAATCTAAGGTTTCAAAACCTTAGAATGAAAAATGCATAACAGAGAGACAAAATCGAATACACAGAGATCTATAACTCTAAAAATCCTCCACCGAATCATGTAAGAACTGACAAGTAGGGGTTTTTGGGCATCCGGAATGCAATGGGACAGATGGTTTTGGAAACCGTGGTCTCAATCACTGGGTCCAACACACGGACTGAAAAACATTTTTGGAAATAGAGCTATTTGTAAACTCCACCGGAGTGTGAATGATGAGCAACATAGAAGTTTTAGGACCTCCTGAGTCCGCCGAAACTGACAGATCTACAAATGGTTGCTCCAAACTTGAGTTCTAACACTCGGGCATAAAAACATAGAAACTGACACAATGAGTCAGAAATCCAATGAAATGATCCCAGATTCAAGAATGAAGGTGTTTCCAAGTCCTGAAGTGAAGTGGACACCAAAAGCAAGCAATAGTTGCTTCTACAAGTCAATATGGAGTCTCTGTCATCGAACGGAACAGGGAAAAGCTCAAAAAACGAGTTTTTCTTTGAAAACACTTAACAGGCTCTCAAAACCACTTCGCAAAGCCAAAGTGACTTTTCCAAAGGTTCCTCCAAGGTCTCTGCACACTTGGATGCAAGTAAAGTCAACCACAAAGCTTCCCATAGAGCTTCTCCTTCCTCCCACAGAGCTGTTGAGCTTCAAGCATTCATGCATGCTCAGCTAGATCACCTAGGCATTGATACCAGTTGAGAGTGCTCTCAACGAAAGCAAGAACGGAAGAGGGAGAGAGAGAAATAGAGAGCCACACAAGTTTTGGTGGGTGTAGAACACCCTAATCTTCTTTTTCATTCATTTATATATGTGTTTGAGTATTGTACATAACCGGGGTAAAGGCACAGTGACCTTTAACCCCCACAGATGGATCCTGATGTGATACTAGAGATGACAAAGAATTTATTGAATGATGGGTGGGAAGTAGCATTGTATCGAATGGGTTTTGCTGCTGAGAAATTGCTACGCCAAGGTAGAAATGTAAATGTCATTGATACCCCCCATCAGATTGAGTTCTTTGACACATATTACAGTTGCACTACCTTCTTTGAAGAGGAAAATGTCAAAGAAGAGGGTAGTGAGGAAAATGTCGAAGACGAGGGTAGTGAGTCTGAGGGTGATGATTCTAGATCAGGTGATGATGAGGATGAAAGCTCTGCATCCAATGACTTACGCCAAGAAGAAATCCGCACAAAGAATAAGGGTGATCAATTGTCAACTAGAGTTAAGAAGGTTCCACTCATCAGATGGGAAGGCTCATAGCAGCAAGAAGTAGTAGTATAGCACATCATAGGAAAAGGTATGGCTAAAGAGGCAGAAGCACTTCCCTTGAAATTAAAAGTGAGGAAGGCACCTTTGATCTTGGGTGAAGGACATGCAAGTGGATCAAGCAAGGAAGCCTTACCCAAAAAAGGTATGGACGAGGCAAAGCATGACCAAGAGGAGTTACCAGGAGGCATAGATGGTTCTTCAACCATGACCTTACAGACTCCAGAGTAGCCTACTAGTCAGGAACCTAGTAGCCAGGACCCTACTCACCAAGAACTTGGACATGAGACTTTAGACAAGCCTACTAGTCAGGTGCTTGGAACTAAAGAGCACACTACTGAGGACCTTGCTACTGAGACTGCAGTCTTAAACCAGCCTATTAGTTAGGACCCTGATAGTCAAGGGCGCATTGAGGACATTAGTACTGTCTTAGAGCAGCCTATTAGTCAGGACCCTGGTAGTCAAGGGCCTAGAATTGAGGACATTGGTACTGAGGAACATGATGGCTGATGGCTTTGTAATCAAAAGTTTTGAACTTCACAAGTTTTGAACTTCTATGTAAAGCGAATATCTAATAAAAAGTTAACTACTTTTTTGATTTCTTTACTCTCATTATTGTGTATAAAGATTGTTTATGAGGTCTATTTTATACTTAATGGTGTATTTTAAACTTTATGTCAATGTATTTTTATAGTTAAGGATGTTTTTTAATACCAAGTGAGGTGTATATGTACACCACTTACACATAAAAGGATTTATGTACACTACCTTTCTAAGGGGTTTATGTACACCACGTTTCTAAAAGAAATGGTCATAAAGGTGTGTGCACACCACTTATACATAAAGGTGTTTATTTACACCACCTTTTTAAGAGAATTGGTCATCTACTGATGTTCTTAGGAGGTGATAGTAGCTCAATTCATAAGAAGTTATGAAGATGTGTATGTAGACCACCTCTGTAAGAGATTTGTTATGCATTGATGTTCTTAGTACTTAATCACCAAATCTTTTGTTTGGAGTTGTCAAATCTAGTTCAAAAAACAACATTACTAGTATATTCAAAATTTTTGGACTGTTTTTTAGTCCATTTCTCAAATTGGACTTTACACAAGTCCAAAAATTTTGAATAGTGTGTTCCAAATGGAGCAATATGGAAACATGCATTTTGGAGCAGGGGGTGTTGAATCATGGGAGGCCCAATTTGTAGGTATCAATCCCAAATTATATTGTGTTTATGTGGTTTTTTAGGAGGTTGTTTCTTTGTACTAACCCCTCCACAAATTGTGTCATCTTGATATCGTGGGCAAGTATCTAGCCTACCACCACCACCATCACAGAGGAGATACATGGAGGCACTTCTATGATGATGGGTTGATTACTAAGGAGCAGTATATCCGGGCTACTGGAGCGCCTCCCCAAGTATTTAAAAGTAATTAAATAATGTTAATATTGTAAATAAAGATTTGATTTTTCATACATTGATACATGTTGTCCCTCGTTTACAAGGTCCTAGGGCTGATCAGGAGGAAGAAGATGAGGAAGAAGGGAGCGAGGACACAGAGAAGTTAGATTAGTCATAGAAGTAGTGCTAACTACTCTTTTTTGTACTTGAAGCCATTGGCTTGGCTTCGTGCTATATGTACATACAAGCACTTTTTGGGCTATGAATTAATATACACTCCTTTTATTTTTTTGGCTTTCAATTTCCTTATGCAACGTTTTATCAAACGTTTTGGAGTTGTAATGTTTTATTCAAAATTGTAATCATTGGCTATAGACGTGCTTGGAATCGTGCTAATTAAAATGCGGTTGGCTATAAGAATTGAATTGCACAATGTGGTAATGGGATTCTTGTAAACACATAGCATACACAACATACACAACATACACAACATTCTATTCAATCACAGAAAATTTTGCTTTTATTAAAAGAGAGAGAGAGAGAGAGAGAGAGAGAGAGGGAGGGGAGAGAGGGAGAGACATAGTGGTCACTCACGATCAAGAGGAAGGGGTAGGATCTAGGGTAGGAGAGGGGCGGGAGACCTTGAATCTTCTCCATAGTAGCTGCTCGCCCTCAGCTTCCCTTCCTTGATCAGGGTCACAACCCACAAAGCTGTTTCATATCGCATGTGCCTAAGGTGAAGGGCTTACGGAGCTAGTTGCCTCTCACTTTATCCACATTTTTCTTCACTATTATCCCATGATCACTATTATTGTGGTTTGTGTTGCTTGAAGCATCTTTGTTTGTGGTGGGGTATGGTTTCAAATCATTACGAGAGCGAGCACGAGAGAGAGAGAGAGAGAGACACAGAGAGAGAGAGAGAGAGAGAGAGAGAGAGAGAGAGAGAGAGAGAGAGAAAGAAGGAAAAGTAAGGGTTGGGGGAGAGAGAGTCCTCCCTAATCGACCTTGGTTCAATTTAGATGGCTTGCCCTAAGTGTATCTCCCACTCTTTCATCTCACTCCCTCTGCCTCCCCTCTCTAGTCGCCTTACCCCTAAGGGGGGTTTCACACCCATTCGCAGATGGGGGAACCCCCTTGAATCCTTGTCCGCCGTTAAATAAAGAAACTCCTCCCTTTGTCCATGACAGTTCTTAGAACTAAGCAAACGATCACCTTATATTATTAAACGCATCTTTCGGTTACACCAAAAATAGCTTGGTCATGTTTGCATGGTCAAGAATGAACATTTGCATGTTTTTCCCATGCTTCCTCTTGATGGTACAAAATCATGCCTCAAAGGTATTCTCACCATGCAAATGGGACCCAATGGCCATGATAATTTGCATAGGCCTCAAACTAGGTGAGTTTGAGGGCTGTACAAATGCATTTTCAAGAATGAACATTTCCATGTTTTTTCACATGCTTCCTCTATGATGGTACAAAAACATGCCTTGAAGGTATTCTCACCACGCAAATGGGATCCAATCACCGTGATTGCACGGGCCTCATAAAAATAGACTCTTGGAGATCAAGTGAGCCCAAAGAGCTTCCTGGCCACATGATGAACTGGAAAAAAGAAAAAAAGATGATTACTGATGAACTAAGAAGAAAGGGGAAGGGAAGAAAACATTACTATTAGAGCTGAAGCGTCTGAGAAGTGCGTCTATTTTTGCATATAACAGCGCATCTATAGATGCAGCTATTTGTGTCTGCAAATAGTCTAGGTGCACCTGTAGATGCGATTTTAGATGCGCTCTGAGACGCCTCTATAGACGCGCTCCAACCAACCGACTATTCTAAAAAGTAGAAAAGGGCATGCGCCCGACACAATGTAGAAAATTCAAAAAAACCAGTCCTATGGAGGAGGACATGGTAACTTTAGACATAGGGGGAGCCAAAGAGGTCATGGTGGATGGCAGAGAGGCCAAAATGCAAACAATGTTCAATGCTACTACTATGGTAAAATGGGTCATATGGCTAAAGACTGCTATAAAAAGTAGAATGACATCATGAATGGAAAATTGCAGCAAGGCATTTATGCATCCTCTAGTAGACAGGGTGATGACAGAAATGAGCATTTGTTTATGGTGCATCACATGACCAATTTTGTGACAAGTGCAGAAGAAAGCAATGATGTGTGGTATGTTGACTCAGGTGCATCAAACCACGTGACAGGTCATGCAGAATGGATGCAAGATGCAAGGAAAATGGAAAGACCAGGATTTGTGGAGACTGGTGATGATACTGCACATCCTATTGCGCAGATTGGTAAAATTCCTTTGTCTATGCAAGATGGGAAAAAGAAATACCTGTCTGATGTATTTCATGTCCCAAATATCACCAAGAACCTGGTTTCTGTTGGTCAAATGGTTGAGCAAGGCTTGCAGGTCAGATTTAATCCTCATGGATGCTTTGTTGAGGATATGAAAAATAAAGGTCGCTTGATAGCAAAAGGGAAGAACAAGGGTAGGATGTTTACGTTGGATGCAGACATGCTTGAATTGAGTGCAACAATGTTTGCACATGGGACCGGTGTAGTTGTAGATATTGATATTCGTCATAAACGCATTGGTCATGTTAATGTATAGCAACTGAAATTAATGCAGGCCCAAAATATTGTTGTAGGATTGCCTAAGTTCAAGGTTGCAGAAAAGCATAAGGTATGTGAAGCCTGTCAATTTGGAAAACAGGCAAGGAAACCATTTCCTAGACATGTTCAAGAGAGTAAGAGGCCATTGGAATTAATCCACTCTGATGTGTGGACTACTAAAGCTGCATCTATTTGAGGCTGTGATTATTTTGTCACTTTTATTGATGACTACAACAGAAAATTTTGGGTGTATTTTATGAAAAAGAAAAGTGAAGTGTTTGGGCATTTCAAAGCTTTTAAAGCTATGGTTGAAAAAGAAATAGGCCTAAAAATAAAATGCCTAAGGTTAGATGGAGTGGGAGAGACCTCTCAAATGAGTTTGCAAGGTTCCTGCAAGAGCATGGCATAAAGCAGCAATATTCATGAGTCATACCCCACAACAAAATGGACTTGCATAAAGGAAAAACATGCATATTGGAGAGGTATCTCATGCCATGCTCAACCAAAAAGACCTACGAGATTATTATTGGGCTGAAGCAGTTGCTACAATAGTCTACATAATATATTCTTCCTTCATGAAAGCTCTTGTCATAGTCAACCCACACTAGTCAACTAGTCAACAAGATAGTATGACTTGAAATCCACTTCAAAGTATCATAACCTCAATATAAAAGATGAAAAATGCATTCAACTAAACTTCAAAGAGCATTCTCACAACTAAAAAAGCAATCTCTAAATCTCTGATTTGTACTTTAACTCCTCAACCATCACCTTAGCATTTAATGTAGCATCAACCTTCAAAAATAGTCTACAAATGCTTGTAGAAAACAGAGGAACTTTGGAGGGTTGCTAACTCAGTCCACAAAGCATCAAGTAGAGAGAATTTGCTATGCAATCAAAGGGACTTGGAAGTAGAAGACTCAGTGCAATTCTCAGAGCAAATGAAGCTTCACACCACCAGGGGCAGTAGCATCTTCTCCACCTCCAAAAAACATGTCTTCTTCAAAACCCAATTGGTTTTTCCTTAGTTTCTCCTCATTCCCTTAACCATTTGCCCTCAAAGTTCACTAGAAGATAGCCTATAGAGTCACCTAAGTGACCTCATACCATTTTTGAAATGGTGGCTCCAGCAAGCTGTATCAACAAAAATGGATTGGGATGAAGCAAGTATCAGTATGGGCTGTAGAAGGATGATTTCCAGAAACCCTCTGGAGTGAAGTGCACCTATATGATGGGAATCTATGGATGAAAGGGTTTGGAGAATGGTTTCCTACGTTGGGAGAACAAGCACTTGGAAATTCTGCTAATAAGAGGAGAAAATGGAGAAGAACAGAGTGTGAGGGAGAAGATGCTGACATGGCACTCAAGGAGGTCTCAAGGAGAGTGAATCAAGGCTCTTATACCACATGTTGGAGTTGCAAGAAGAATTGAGCAAGTGAAGCAAAAGAGAGAGATTATTCAAGAGAGACATGCCGAATATATAGGCTCCAGTTATATTTAGTAGTGACATCACATGTGAGCTCAGTAGAGCATCTAGATCCACAAATCTCTCAATTAGTTCCATGATTCTCTCAGTCACACACCACACACCTAGATTCACTCAATCACACCTATTGACACCTATCTAGGCACACCATGTGTTCACACACTCACAACCTTAGACCTTAGGACTCTAGATCCCATTACATCAATTTGTCCTTCAGAAACTTAGAATGATTGCAATTTATTATATCAAAATAAAAGAAGAAGCTACCCATCATACTCTCCACACATTTTTCTCTCCTCATCACATGCATATTTTGTAATTCTTGAATGACACCAGAATGTATTTCATCCTCATATATTTGTGGAAGTTTAAGAATGTGTGGATCATCCATAGACCTGCAAGCCAAGAGATTTTGTCATACTGCTATAGATTTTCATGACATTTATGGTCTTAGCATGGTTGGGAAGAACCCGCAAAGGCTTACAGATGATGACCTTCCAGTAAGAGAATGGCTCATTATGTTCAGTCAACCACGAAAGTTAAAGGACTAAAGGGTGAAGGCCAAAAGTCTTCAGGACCCGGACCTTGTACAAGAGGCTCTGGACCTTCACTTTCGGGTTCACCAAGAGGTGCCCCCGAATATGCAGTTTGGGATTGCATTTGCTTGGGGTTTTCCCTTAAGCATTGCAAGTCTATGAAAAATGCCCCTATAAAGGATGATTTCACTGTCAACAACTGGGATGAATTCGCTAAAGGCATGGTTTGTACAGTCCAACAATGAGGTAAGCTCCAATGAAAAATTGAACGATTCCAACAAAAGAATAATCTGTTAGCACAACTGACCCCTCCAAAATAGCAATGGAGGAAGATGTCAAAAGTGTCGAGGTATAGGGAGCGGGAATTGTAGCAGCACTCTACTTCTCATAGGCCATGGTCTTCGTCTACCCAAATCTCACATGGTCGTGGGACACCATCTGTAAACTACACAATGCGCGAGGAATGCTTGAGCTAGTCAACAGTAAAAAATCATGCATGTTGCAAAGATGAGACTTGACTAGGCAATTGAAGAGGTGGACAGAATTGTGAATGCAATAGAAATGGCCAAGAAAGACAGGCTATGCCAAGAGAATTTGCCGACAATAGTACATACATTGAGGACAAATCTCCAAGCAGCACAAAATTAAATATGACTTTTGGCTCCTTCAATTGACTTGGAGCATTCCAAAGAACTGCAAGCAGACATTGCCTTCATTCACGGGCACATTGGAGATCCTAGGATTCAAAGTAGAATCCCCAAATTTTCAGGAGAGCATACCTAATTTGGAGGTAAGATTATAAAATTTATCATACACTTTGTGTCAGTCCTTAAGTTTTTTTGTGATGTTTCCACAATCCATTGTGTTTACCTAAGCTCAATTTTTTTGTTGTTTCAACATGTAGGTGCAATTACGTGAAAAGTTTGATGTCTTTCAAATGAGGTAGCAACAATATTATTTTGCCAAAAAAATGAGGAAAGAGTCTAGTCCAACCAGCCTCTTTGTATTTTCCCAGGCCCCACCAACAATTGCCAGTATAGAAGATGAGGATTCAACGTGTCTTATGATTATAGAGCCCTGTGGTATATGTGGCTTTACTATTGATAGAAAAGCATTTGTTGTGGTGTGTGTGCTTACGTGTGGCCATCCTTACCACTAGTTTTGTTTTGCAAATGAGTGTTTGGAAGACACACATTGTAGGGTGCAGGGTCGCTTGGAAAAAATCCCCAGTTGCTACTACTTTCTATTTTTCTATTTCTGTAATGCTTTACATGTGCTTTTCAGTAGTTTGACAATGCTTACCAATGCTTTGTGAGAGTGCTTTACCACTGCTTTCTCTTTTAAAACTGCTTTCCTATAAATAGTCATTGTTCTCATATTGCTTTGGCACTGCTTTGTGTGTGGTTGCTTTTGTGAGTGCTTTTGTAGTGCTTTAGCACTGCTTGTGAGTGGTTTGGTAGTGCTTTGGCACTGCTTTCTGATTGCTTGGTCACTGCTTTGCATTTTTATACTGCTTTACATGGAATATGCAAAGTACTCTACATGTGCTTTGTGGATCTCATTGCTTTAGCACTACTTTGTGTGTGTTCTTGTCAATGCTTAACAGTGCTTTGTGACTTCTCTACCACCACTACTTTCTCTTTAAAAACTGCTTTCCATGTAAAGAGTCATTTCTTTCAGTATGCTTTGGCACTCCAAGTGGCATATTTGCTCAGCACACCTGTGAAGAGTGTGCACGAAATCTGTAGAAATGGCATCACACGTTCATTGGTACTGTACTCAATTGATTGGAGAACACTTGGATTTTAGCATAGACGTGTGGAATCCATTGATTTCTAGTGGTCTTGGTGAGGGGGTTGTATGCATTAGATGCTTGTAAAATATAGAAGTAGCGGAGGCAGGTTCTTGTAGGTCTATCAATTTCTTGGATTCTTTCTTCGAATCTAAAGAGTAAAGGACACCTAGCTAGGTTATACATACAAACCATAAGTTTAGACGTACATAACATACCTACATAAGTTTGACTAATTATTATGAAAAGAAAGTATTACAAACTACACATAAATGCATGCTATAGTATGCCAAAAATTTCATCTTACTAGTAACTAAACAAGTGTGGCCCGTAACATTCTCTAGCATGTAATTTGCGGGTTGATACAAGTTAGCAATCGTGAACTACACAACTGGCTAGACTTTCAATGGACTGATATCAGTTGGAGAATGCAAGCCACAATTGGCCAAAGACAAGTATTTCTCTTTTCCTAATAAATACCTATAAAGTACAATATGTTATTTAATATTTCAGCTCCATGTGCGAGTAGTTATCGGTCGGCATATGTGGACCACTGACTAGCATATGTTACATGGATATTTTGTATCCATATGCGAGTAGTTACAACTCAACATACATGTACTCCCCATTGGCACGTATATACTTGCTGTCAAAACCATCTACCTTTTTTATTGTTTTTTTGTAAACTATATAGCTAATGACTACTAAACATGTGATCTTTTTATAGATATATAAATACTAAAAACTAAATGATTTGTGGCTACCAACTTCTTTCACTAATTTTTAAAAACTATATAGCTAATGCCTATTATAAACATCTTTGTTTTTAATTTTTTCATGAGATAGCTTTAAATTTCTTACCAAAAAAAATCTCTTCTTCATGAAAATAATCGTTTCAAATTTGAAAAGATAAACTATAAACTACGAGCTTTGCATTTATCCATTTTGCATCCTAGTGTGGGTAGATATCCATCATCCCCTAAAAAATGTGAGAGATGTCCATGAGTTTGGGATCCTTTTTTTGGGCAAAATATTTCTAACTATTACCCATGGACCAAAAAAACAACAATAGGGTGGTAAGTTGGAGGAGGAGATCTTAGGAAATCCTTCCACATGCCATCCCTAGACTCTTGAATTATCATTACCTCTTGGATTACCACCCTTGGACTCATGAACTACCACAATCTTTTGAACTACCGCCCTTGGAAATATTAGACTACCCCTTGCTCTTCGACTACCACCCTTGAAGTTTTAGAAACTCTTCAACTACTAGTCTTGGACTCTAAGACTACCACATGCTCTTTGATAGTATGACCTTTAGGCTCTTAGACTAGCATGGGTTCTTGGACTATTCCTTGTACAACATGCTCTTTGATAGTATAACCTTTATGCTCTTAGACTAGCATGGGCTCTTAGACTATTCCTTGTGCCACCCTTGGACTCTTGGACTATAACTACCTCTTAGATTACCACCTTTAATCTCTTGAACTTTGACGAACTCATTAACTACCACAACACATGCATGAACTGGACATGGTAAGAGTTTGCATGACCCACTAAAGGCAGGTACGCATGCAAACTATGCATAATTATTTGATCTCTACTAGCTAGATATCATGCCATCTTATTCAACAAAATAAACCGAGGTAACTAAAAACAAGAGTCTATGCAATCCCTAGAAAGGTCAAATGTGTATTGCCAACTTGAGGATTGCATCCGTTTCTTTTTTATGCTATGCAAAATAGGGTGTGATAGAGTCAAAACTCTAGCTCTTAATCATAGAGCATTAATCGCCAATTAGGACTCAAGAGTGAAGGTTTATATTTAACCTTGTGAAACCACTAGCACATTTTTGTTTGCACCTTTATTGATTGAAACCAGAGAAAGGTGCGATTGCATGTTGCAAGGGAACTAGTCATATCTCTGAGAATTGATGTGCACCTTAGATACGCACTTTATTCAAAGAAGAGTTTCACACCTCTTTTGGTGATAGGGGAAAGTTTGAGATGTTTTTTAGTGAATATTCAAGTTATCCCTATTCAAGCTATTTCTACATTGGGCAGTAGCACTCGAGTAGCTTTCCACATACCATGCATCCAAATAGCATGCTACTATTTCTAAAATGAATTGCACCCACAACTACGCAAGCCCACCAAGTAGATAATTGGATAAACTAGTAAAACACATGGACCATCTTTCAAATGCTAAGATGGGTTGATTTAAAACCAACATACGCATAGTAAGATCATAGCATGTGTATCTTTAGATGATATTCACAAGTACTTAAGGCAATTGGATGATCCCAGAAGCAAGTCATAACCCTGGCTATTCATATTCCCAGGGCATAAACTGCAGACCTACAAAAGGGAGGTTACCAAAACATATGCTACATAACCAATATGAACTAACTAAATAAACCATACAGTCTCAAATTAGATAGACACGCCATTATGCATGGGAAATTTTGAAAAATATGTTGACAGATTCAACATGGCAAATGCATCTAATGTAGTAAGTCTAATCGAATGCAAATCTTTGAACTAAATGTCACATATCCACTTAGACAAATGTGAGGGAGCGTGGTGGTTCTTAAGCTTCTGATGGATGTTCAAAGCATCCCAATTCCATTGTAAGTTAAAGTTTCCCTCAATACGGAGCTTGCTAGGTGCCTAGGTTTCCATCTACCATTCACTCAATAGAAAATATTATTAAGAGAGTTAGCTGTGTTACAATATAGGTAGATATAAGATAACACAAAGTTAGAGAGTGATTTGGAGTATATGCGACGAAGACCCAAAAGACAAGGACAAAGACACCCTCGAACAATCTTGCTCGGGTTAATAGTGAGCGTAGATAAGAACAAGAAAATAAGGATCATGTAGGTCAATGGGAAGGACCAAAATTCCTAGGAACCATTACTGAAGACCTCCTCAAGATGACATCTCTAGAGCTGCTAACATAAATTCCATGGACAAAGAAAACAAGAAGATTTCATCTGGAGCTCTTGAGGGTGGTCAAAATGTATAAAAAGATCACTAAGCTTGCAACAGGAAAGAAGGGTCTGCCATGATGTTGGGGTGGTAGTCGATGAAGCTATGTTTGCTTGAGCAGTCTACAAAGGGGAAGAGACAAAAGCCACTTCTCAAATCTTATCTTTGTAAGGTATTAGGAATTCATCTTCATGAGATGAGAGGAATGGGATATCCACGAGGGAGCCACAATGGAGGAGAATTGAGAGAGGATATGAGCTTCACATACAATGGAGGGAAGGGATGGATAGGAAGGAAGGGAACTCAAAAGAGAGCTTTCAAAGGGGAGTAGAGAGAATCACAAGACAATTATGGCCAAGATTAAAGTAACAAGAAGAAGGTCAAGATGATCGGGAGTATCTTGAATGTTTGACCTTACATTAAAGGCCAATGGAGAAAGGTACTTACCATTAGAGTACCTAGAGGGTATCCAAGGGAGGAGAAAGATGTCGTGTATCTTGGCTCATTCATGGTAATTTGGCACTATTTGTAGACTTATTATGACACATAATGGAGGACAAGCGGCCTATGAGAAATAGAGTGCTGCTGCAATTCCCCCTCCCTATACCTCAAGACACTTTTGACATCTTCCTCCATTGCTATTTCGGAGGGGTCAGTTGTGCTAATAGATTATTCTTTTATTGAAATCGTTCAAGTTTTCATTGGAGCTTACCTCGTTGTTGGATTGTACAAACCATGCTTTTAGCAAATTCAGCCCAGTTGTTGACACTGAAATCATCCTTTATAGGGGCATTTTTCACAGACTTGCAATTCTCAAGGGAAAACCCCAAGCAAATTCAATCCCAAACAGCATATTCGGGGGCACCTCTTGGTAAACCCGAAAGTGAAGGTCTAGAGCCTCTTGTACAAGGTTCGGGTCCTGAAGACTTTTGGCCTTCACCCTTTAGTCCTTTAACTTTCGTGGTTGACTGAACATAATGAGCCATTCTCTTACTGAAAGGTCATCGTCTGTAAGCCTTCGCGGGTTCTTCCCAACCATGCTAAGACCATAAATGTTAGGAAAATCTGCAACAGTATGACAAAATCTCTTGGCTTGGAGCTCTATGGATGATCCACACATTCTTGTAGCACTTGCTCAAAGAGGCAGAGACGTGCAGTAAAAAAGAGAGTGAGAGCTACAACAGCTCAACTAGAGGACCTGCGAGGGAAAGTAAATGGAGGTAGAGCTCAGAACCTACGAGGGAGAGGATTGAGTAGAGATCAAGACTTGTGAGGGAGGGCGAAAGGCAATAGCCTCTAGAGAAGTAGTGCACAAAACTTGCCAGGGAGAGGATTTGAGCTGAGCTCAGGACCTGCTAGGGAGAGGATGTAGCTAATCTAGAAGACTTGCGTGGGAGACAAGGGGGACAAGGGAGACATGCGAGGGACGAAACATCAGTTACAATTGAAGTAGTGGTATCATGAAATCTTATAAGCTTACGATTATCATGGGACACATGTGCAAAACTCCCAATCATAATTTATATGGCTGGTGGATATATGTCACAAGCAAGAACCTCTTAAAAAGTGCTGAAACTATGCTTTTTTAGCACATGCTTTTAAGCACAAAAAGCATACCGACCAAATGTGCTACGACCTTGGGGTCCTAGAGGACTTATAAATGGTTCTTAAGTTCTTCTCAGTGGTCCAGAAGTTCTATTAAGTGGTTGAAAAGTTTTATAAAGTGGTACAAAAGTACTTGTAGGTGCTAGAAAAGTACTATTAAGTGGTCCTAAAGCACTATTAAGTGGTCCTAAACCAGAAGTCCTGTAAGTGCTACAAAAGTACTATTAAGTGGTGTAGAAGTACTATCAAGTGGTCCAAAAGTTTTATAAACTGGTACAGATTCAGTACTTGTGGGTGCTACAAAATTACTATTAAGTGATCTTGAAGCACTATTAAGTGGTCCTAAACTATTATAGAGTGGTTCGGTACTACTATTAAATAGTTTTGAAGTATTACTAGGTGGTCCAGAAGTACTACTTAGTGCTTCTAGGTGGTTTAGAAGTTTTATAAAGCACTGCAAAGTACTTGCACGAGCTACAAAAGTACTATTAAGTGGCTATGAAGTATAAAGTCATCCTAAACTAGTATTAAGTGGTTCTACAAGACTATTAAAGTACTTATAAGAGCTACAAAAGTACTATTAATTGGTTTAGAAGTTCTCCTAAGAGCTTCCATGTGGTCTAGAAGTACTAATTAGTCCTTTTAGCTAGGTTTTTAAATACCCTAAACCACTTTCAGTGATACTTTTAATAGCTCTACATCTCTTTTAGGTGGACTATCAAGAGATAAAAGCTGTTCAATGTTTGTTAATGTGTTTACAAGTCAATATGGCCCTTGAGGGGTCCCCTTTAGAGGCAAGGGCCATATTGGCAAACACAAGTTATGCTGAACCAGGAAAGGAGAATAAGGTTTTCCATCTCAAGAAAAGTCTCTACAGCTTTAAGCAAGCACCCAGACGTTGGTACAGCAAAATCAACAAGTATTTTGCTAATCTGGGATAGATGAAATTCAATGCATATCATACTCTCTACTACAAAGTTCAAAGGGAAGACATTACTATTGCACTTTTGTGCATAGATGATCCGATTGTGACCGAAAGCAAGGATAGCTTCATCAAAAAGTTAGAACAAGAAAAAATGCAAGTCTATCAAACCATGCAAGCATGCTTTGATGATCAAAGGAATGTAAATATACTTTTAGGGCACCCTCCCAGTCCTATGGAGTTATACGGGTATATGACGGGTAGTCTAAAGACCCCCCAGGAGTCGGCAGTACAGACTCCAAACCACCCCACACCAGCTGAGATTACCCCAGCGGAGTCAACACAACCTAGCCGGCTACACAGTCGAGGCCCTTCTCCCATGCCATCTTATGCCCCTTCCCCCATGCCGTTAGGAGGTCCTTCTGTCTCACAGACCCGTCGGCGTACTCTTGTGTAGTTGAGACTCGGTTCTCTAGCTACGAGTGGTCCACGTAGTCCCATGTAGTCTCCAGCTATGAGTGGCCAATGCGCTAGCTCGACACAACATGGTAGCAGGCGTAGTAGCAGGGAGAGCAGTGGGGGATGCATGGCACAGTGCTTTGGGAGGGGTGGTGCTGGGGACGATGATGATTCAAATGATTTGGACATGCCTCCGAGTGATGGTATGATCTTCTATGACATCACTCACACAGGAGGCATCTTGATGGATGCACGGGGGAAGGACATCATGGCCTTCATGCAGTCTGTAATTGCTAACAATTACAGAGATTGCTTTATCCACTACAAAGACCATCCAAAGAGGTTGGCTGATGAGACCCTCGCTGCTGTTTGCTCTAGGTATCCTAACCCCGCCAATCGTCAGTTCACATATAAATGGGCCAAGTCAAAGATTGTTACGATACTTGGCAATAAAAGATCTTCGCTTAGGAGGTAGGCACTAGCGGAGCTTGCCAGGCTTGAGGCAGGTCAACCACCAAGGGGCCCGCCCCACACTGCTCACAAGCGTGAGTGGAAGAAAGCAATGAAGTCAGCGAGGGAGGACCCCAGTCTGCAGCACGTGGAGGCACGAAGGATCCAGATGGAGCAATATGGAAGCGTGCATTTTGGAGCAGGAGATGTTGAATCATGGGAGGCCCAATTTGTAAGTATCGATCTCAAATTATATTGCTTATGTAGTTTATTAGGAGGTTGTTTCTTTGTACTAACCCCTCTGCAAATTGTGTCATCTTGCAGCTTGAGATCGTGGGCAAATACCCTACTCCTGTCGAGATAGCCTACCATTTCCACCATCGCAGAGGAGATACATGGAAGCACTTCTATCACGATGGGTTGATTACTGAGGAGCAGTATATCCGGGCTACTGGAGTGGCCCCCAATGTATTTGAAAGTAATTAAATAATGTCAACATTATAAGTAAAGATTTCATTTGTCATACATTGATATATGGTCCCTTGTTTACAGGTCCCTGCACAAGAAGACGAGGAAGAAGATGAGGAAGGAGGCAGAGAAGGGAGTGCAGAAGGGAGCATGGAAGGGAGCGAGGATGTGGAGAACAGAGATTAGTCGTAGAAGTAGTGCTAGCTACTCTTTTTTGTACTTAAAGCCACTGGCTTGCTTCATGCCTCTTGTATATACACTCCTCTTATTTTTTGTATTTGAAGTAACATGACATGGCTTAGCTTCGTGCTATATGTACATACAAGCACTTTTTGAGCTTTTAATTTTATTGCGTTTTGGAGTTGTAATGTTTTATTTGGAATTGTAATTAAAATGTGGTTGGCTGTAAGAATTGAATTACACAATGTGGAAATGGGATTCCTGTAACTATATAGCATACACAACATACACAGCATTCTGTAAATTAAAAAATATATATTATGTAGCGCATCTATCAGTGCATCTATAAACGCGTCTATATATGTGTCTGTTTGTTCGGGGAGCATCTATTTGCACATCTATAAGACCATTTATAAATGCGTCTATACACGCATTTAACGATGCGTCTGTTTGTTTTTTAAATTTTTTAGCAAAGCGTCTATTTAGGCATCTAGATGTGCATCTATACGCGCGCCTGTCTACTATATAGATGCGCTATTAGATGCGGGTCTCTAGATGTGCAAATAGACGTGCAAATAGATACACCCGTAAGTTTTTTTTTAAGTTCAGTAAACGCATCTGTGTGCACGTCTATGGGTGCTTTGTCTTGTTGTGTTCCAACCCAAGTTTTGCATTGAATCTCCTCGGTCCACTGTATGATGGGGTGGAATGTCTCAAATTTGGATATTTTGCTATGAGTTCTCAGCGTCTTGCTGGGAATAATGGTCCCCAGACCATCTACGTGCATTTCATTGGGTACACGAAGCCGATGGGAACAGTTGTATTTTATCCAGGGGTGAACAGAGACTTTTTATATGCCTTTATATACCACATACACACTCCTATGTGCTAGCGTAAGCATTACAACTAATGTGTTGAGTATTATTAAGATACAGTTCTAAATTTTCCGATGCACTACATTGGCATACAATGCATTATGCATGTAATCTTACAAAATTTTATGTATGAAAGCAGAGAGGGGGTTTTAGGAAAGCTAGTGAACAAAATATATTGCAAGAAGGCATTACAACAATACCCTAAGGTGTAATCCTACACTTAGTGAGCCAAGCAAGCAGTTCAAGTGTTGGAAGGGGTCATCAACACACGAGAGAGTGAAGGAGGTTACGAAGACGAACTGACGCTCCCATGTGATGAAGAATTGCTGTTGAAAGATTGCAACCTGGGCTTGCCCGAGGATACCAATTTGAAACTTGCTGGACTATCTTTTTAGCAATGTCTTTTTTCACCTGACCCCAGCATGGCAAGGACCGGTGCGCTGCCTCAGAGCCCAAAGCGCTCTTGTAAATGTTTTTGGAATCCAAAGGAATAAATGCGATTTCGCACGGCAGATAAAGCTTGAGTAAAAGTCTATGTAGACGAGGGATATGGACGGAATGATGAAACTGACCTTGAGGGAAATGATGGAGACCAAGGAGAAAATGGAAAGAAGGATGAAAGGTCTGATGTATGGACTGATACAGAAAGGCGCGGAGACAGAGAGAATATAAGGGTGGTGACTCACGAGACTATTCCCTGCCAACAGTTTAATATTATTGTCCTCAAAGTAATGAAGCTTGAGAGTCCTTAAAGGAATTTTGATTAGATTGCCACCACCCCTGGATAAGAAGCACATCAAGAAAGGTTGCAAGACTAGAATGGCAGTGCCTTCCAAGACAGTCATATGATTGTGTAGGACTATACCATGGTATACTTTTGAAAGTAAATACCCAAATGCAGATGTCAAACTCGCATACAAGGCATCCCTTTGTGATTCTGTCACGAACAGGACCAACATTAATCTTTTCTTATTTGCCATAGGACCTTCTATGATAAACCGCACAAGTTCAACTATTCGTGACACTGCAAGGTCTTGCAATTCATCTATGAAAAATACACATGGCTTCTCCCAAGCATGACCGCTCATTGTTATGAAATGCTCTGTATCAATGCCATTGATGTGTGCAAAATTTGTATCATTCTCTGATAGCAAGATATCATAGGAGAAGCTGAATGGAGAACCATCATCTAAACCACCGATTGCTCTACCTTGGGCAGTGGACTGCAAGGCCTTTTTTTTAATGTCCATATATTTTGTCTCAACAACCTTTGGCATTTTAGCTCTTAGATCCTTTGTTGGTGTGGCATTTGCATCCATTGAAGCCAACCACTCTATAGCCCATGTCTTATCAAGGAGTTGAGTTAGACTAAGTGCTTTCTTCTTATTCACATTAATTGACTTGCCAGCTAACTCATCATCAGATTTCAATAACAACAATAGTGCCTAGAGAGCAGCCTCACTTTGAATCATTTGGGCGACTACTTCATCCAAGTTGCTATGCTTGCTCTTCTTTCCAAAGAAGTAGTCACCGCTTAGGATCTTCTTGCATACTTCTTTTGTTATTGCATCTGGAACAAACCTTAATGCTCTCCACCAAACAATAGATATCGGTTTCATTATTTCTTTCCTCTGAGTTGCAGTGTGCTCTAGTGCCTCAAAGGATATCTTTCCTATTTCATATGCTTGACAAACATCACTAAGTCCTCGCGGAGGACAATGCAAGTAACATCCCTGGATCTTGCAATGGTGGTGTTTAGATCCTTTGCCTCAACCTTATTACTTGGTATGCCTTGCATATTGCTTACAACACCTTTCAAACATCTATAGAGCCAAGTCCTCTTTGCCATGTACTTAGATGTACGTCTCTTGCCCTTCACTGTTTGTGGCTTTCCACAACCCACCCATAACTCCCTTGCCTTTATCAAGATCTCAGAAAGAGAAGAGCCTTTTTTCAACCTAAATGGAGCTAAATTCAACCTTTATGATTCTAGAATGTACTTCGAGTCATCGTTAAATATGCATACATGAAAAATGACCCGTTGAATTTTTTCCATCCACTCAATTTGTGGCAAGTTTCCTTTTCTTCCCTCATCAAGGGCGATCCTGCAAGCTTCACAAAAGTGTTGCCCATCAATGGGCTCAAACTTGCATCTTTACAAGAATCTATTCTTTGCCAGCATGTATCTCTTCTCGATGTTAGTCCCATATCGGCTTTGGTACAAAGAATCTCCATGAACAAAGTCACTCCTTCTAAATTTCTCAAAAGCATCAAGAAAGTCCATGTGCTTTTGAAATGTGACATCATGCAATGTAGGATCATCTTCTTGAAGTCTCTTAAATGCCATAGGATGAAGAGTGACATTAGAGGCAACTAGAGTTGTTGTTTTCCTTGTATCTTCATACAATTTGCGTGCAAATGTCTTATCTAGCTTTCTTTGATTTTTGAACAACGAAGCTCGATCAATAAGCATTGTGGCCATGCTGAATTGTGAAAATCCCCAAATGTACCCCTCATCCTCTGGAGGATGTAAGTCTGCCACACTTATAGAAAAGTCTGCGAGACTTGTATCTTCTTGCGGATCCTCCTGATCATCACTATCCAACTTTTCGCCTAGTTTTAAATAACCTGCACTTGAACAATTTGCACGTGGAGTAGGAGTTATTTTTTCTCTCTTTCTGGGAATAGCTGTGGAACTGGAATCTGCTCCACGATCACTCCTTGTTCCTATAGTTGCAGCAGTTGATGGTGCAGGTATAGTTGGAGATACTGTAGTTACTACTGCAGATATTGTAGTTACTCTTGCCGAAGATACCATAGTTATCGCCACAGATATTGGCGATACAACTTGAGGGTTAGATGTTATAGATGGCATACTTACTACTATTGAAGGTACAACACCACCACTTGGAAATGCATCCCACATTTTCTTCAATGCTTCCAAGGCACTAAGTAATTCTTGGGATCCCTCAATTGAATCTGGTAAGGGCTTCAAGAAGTTCTTGTGCGTAACTCGTAACTTGTAGACCATATCGTCATTATTCCCTTTGCACACAACTTCTATCAAATTGTTTTCTTTAATGTTGATGGTTGAGACCATGCCACCATTTCTTACTACCTCTGGAGAATATTTCATGCTTGACACATTCTCGGTAGTGATCACCAAAAAATACTTTGATTTGCCCTCCATAAAATACCAAGCATGTTCAAGATATTTGAAAGACACCTTGGAACCAAAACTCGAAGCCATAGTTTTCTGCAAAGCAATCAAAAGCAAAAAATGAGAATTACACTGATTTTCAAACTCAAAATATTAAAAAAATTGCTAATTAAATATTTAAATATTAAAAATTGAAATTTCAAAAGTTTAAATATATTTTTATATTTCTGGATACTATTTTTTCATCTAATATTTTTCTACATAAATAATTTAATTCAAAATATTTTATAAACATGGATAAAAGAATTTAATTTAATTTTCCTAAAATTTTATTTGATTTTTTAAAATTTTTACTTTATTTATTTAAATATCTATATATTTTAAATTAAATTTTATTTTTTTACATCTTATTTATTTTTATATTTTTATATTGTTATTTTTTTAAATTAAATTTATTTTTTTCGTTTTTTTTTGGGGAGCCCCCAAGGGCCCCCACTTAAGGAGAGGAGGGGATTAACCCCCCCTAACCTGTTGCGTGTGCAACAGGTTAGGGGGGGTTAATCCCCCCACCTCCCCACCCTCCTCGCCATCCCCTCCCCTCCCCTCCCCTCCTCTCCCGTCTGCCCGCCCCTCCTCTCCCATTTGCCCCTCCCCTCCCCGCCCCTCCTCTCCCATCTGCCTGCCCGTCCCCGCCCCTCCCCTCCCCTCCCCGCCTCTCCCCTCTCCTCTCGCCTCCTCGCCCCTCCCCTCCCCTCCCGTCTCCCCTCCCCGCCCCTCCCCTCTTCCCCCGCCTCCACGCCCTGCCCTCCTGTCTGTCCCCCCTCTCCTTCCCTCCCCGCCCTGCCCCTCCCCTCTCCTCCCGCCTCCCCTCCCCGCCCCTCTCGGCCCCTCCCCTCTCCCCTCCACTCTCGCCTCCCCTCCCCGACCCTCCCCCCCTCCCCTCCGATCTCATCATTTTTTGGAGAATCTTTTTTCTGCTGCTCCATCCTGTCCTGTACAGTATGTTGGTGCTGCTCCATTGTCTCCTCCACTGCCCCAGGAGCATCTGTTTGCTGCTACTCCATCTTCTCCTCAACAACATCAGCAGCAGGTCCTTGCTCCTATGGCTTCTCCTCCTCAACACTAGGTGCTTGTTCCTGTGGCACCACATTAGCTTCATCTGTGGCATCAAGGTGTATGACACCTTCTTGTACTTTAGAGCTCTCACCCAACTCGACAATAGCTGGTACAATAAGTTTGGGGGAGGCATAGCTCAAAAACCTCCAAATTGTATGAGCTCTAAAATTATATACATAGTTTGAGCTGAAGCTATCTTCTTTCATCTGCAATGGCATATGATAATTTAGAACACTTTGTATCATTATGAATTATCAACAAGCTAAATGAAAATTATTTTTTCTTACAAGGTCTGGCTGTTCTTTCTCAAAATAGCTTGAAAGTAGATATTTGGCATTAATCAGCACTCTCCATCCGCAGCTACTTGAATCATCTTTTTGTGGTGTCTGTACAGTTGGAAAGATATGTTAGAAACTGTTAACATCTGAACAAAACAAAATTATTCAATAAGTTCAAAGGCATAGCATGAAATAGACATCAGTAGAGGGAACGACTTTTTACCTCTAGATTTATTGGCTCTATTGAATCCAAAAGAGAGACATTAGGAGGACAGTGATCCAATGCATCTAGAAGCCTTCTAATACAACTACAATATATATAATTTAGTTAGTATGATATCAAAATAATGAAGTTTTAAGTTCAAAAAGCACACACAACACTTACAATTTCAGCTCTGTGTGTGTGTTTTTAAGAGAGTTGAATATAAAGCATTGCTTCTGCTGGGATGTCAATAGAAACAAAACTCCAGTGGTCACTGCATAAGGAAAAAAGCATTAGGAAATCAAAGGCTACAAGAGTTCTCAATCTTAAAGAAGAATCTTAAAAGAAGTAGTCACCCACATACCTGTTATGGTATGGAAGTAGCAAAACATCAATTACTTCAAAATTGCAGTGTCTGAACTAGCTGGAAATACTGATGGGAGTTTCCTTTGCATCTCTTAACTTAGAAGAAATGGCAGGATCAATAATATGGATTGTATGCTGTACAAAGGGGTGAAGCCAGCTTCTCATCATGCTGCATAGGACCAAAAAATAATTAGGGTAGGGTATAAAGGAGGTACAAGGAGGATTGTTTTGCAAAAAATGTAAAATAATAGATACTTACTAGAGCATTGCAAGAATGATAGTATCTGAGCAATACTCATTCTTATGAGCCAATGCTACCAAGCATGGTTTTGTCAAGTCAAAATCATTTACTGAAAATTCATCCTCAATATGGACAACTATATTAGGGCCTAGCTCCTACAACCTTCTATGTATTTGCAGCTCCCTCTTTCCAATCTCCACATCTATAACAGATTTTGTTTCTTTTATTTGCTGCTTTAGTGACTCCTCATAAGCAGTCCTCCCTCTGGTGTTCTTTGAGTGGGTTACTTCAATAACCTTAACCTTATCTACCTTCAACTTCCTTGTAGGTGGAATTAATAATATGTCTCTCATCTTTATGTCCTGCCATTCCATAGGATGAACAAGCTTGTCATACCTCCATCTCACTCTGGACAAAGTGTTGAAGTCTTTGGCCATCAAAGTCACCCTGTGAGCATGGGCTGCTACCATCATTGCATCTTCAAAATATTTTTCCAAGTAATCCTGTGCCATTTCCTGTAAGGAAAGAATGGCAGTCATGTTCCACCTGAACCCAAGGTGCCAACTATCACATATTTCTCTCACCAGTCTTTGAAAAGGTGCCTTGGGGATTGCAAAGCCTATAGCTTTCTGTTGCTTCCTGATCTCCCTTAGCACACCTGCACCATGATTCAATATCTTGGCCTTTTGCTTGAGCAGGCTCATTGGCTTACCCTTCCTGCCATGTGCAGCTCTTCCCTTTGGAGGCACACTAAATTTCTTGGTACCTGCCCCAGCTGCTGTTGCTGCAAGCCCTGGCCCTTTGCCAGCTTTCCTTGCAGTTGACTTGGTTCTTGCCATCACTCGACAAACTGCATACAAAGCAATCGAAAGAGATTACAGCCATGGAGAATATGTTTTGACAAAAAAAAGGCAATCACAGGGGTGGATGAAGCAACATTGAAAAATTTGCAATAAAACACGATACGAGGAGTTTGAAATTCCTAACAGGTCCAAATCGCGTTTTCCTGCAAATTCCTGAAATGATATGCTGGTGCATTCCTACAATGATTTCTCTGTCTTTACAACTAAATACAGTACGAATGTAGTTTATGCAAGAAGAGTACAGCCATGGATAGCTATGGAAGTCACAAAACCAGAATGACAGGGGTGGATGAAGCAACATTTCAATATTTGCAACAAAACGCGATTTCGGCTGTTTGAAATTCCTAAGGCCTTCTCCTCACGTTTTCCTGCAAATTCATGAGGCAGCATGCTGGAATATGCCTTCAGTCATTTGAAGGTGTTTGCATGTCCATGCAAGATGGATTGAGTCTATGGAAGGCAAGAAGTGTGCACAGACTGAAGGAAGAACCCATAAGTACAGTTTTACCCTCACATGCAAATATCACACTTGAACATCTGCATTCCTACAGTGATTTCTCTGTCTTGACAACTAAATAAAATATGGACTGAGTCTATGCATTTCCATGCAGGATGGATTGTTTCTATGGTAGGCAAGAAGATTGCAGAGACTGAGGGAAGAACCCATTATTACTGACCTGAAATCTATCTGTGGATGTGCTGTGCTGCTGATGAGTACCCTGTGCTGGGGATGAACCTGTGCTGCTAGTCAGGATGCTGATGTTGTAGAGTATGGAGGTAGGGAGACAAGAGAGCAGAGATTGGAGGGCAAGAGGGCTAAGACAGGATACCACAAATAAGTGCAAAATACAAATAAGGCATCTACTAAATCCCACACGTGTGGAATGTAGTCATTTTTCACACGTGTGGATGGGACCCAGATCTCTTGGAGTTTGAAATTTGGCACGTGTGAAAGGTACACTTTATGCCTTGGAACTTGTGCCATTCATGATTTCATAATCAATTCCACAACCACTCTTCCCTCCCCTGCCTCCCAATCTTTCATCCCTGCGAGGATCCTCGTATCTTCCATTTCCTTCTCTCTCTGATCCTTTCCTACCCAGCACACTCCATCCAGACTGCAACCTGCCTGAAGAGTACTACCACTGCCAGATCTCCAGGTTACCTAGAGTGCAGAGTTCAAGCTAGTGAAAGAGCAAGAGATTCACCAGTGCAACTCCAACAGCATGGAAAAGGAAAAAAATGGTCAGAATTCTAGATTGTTTTCAATGTTTTTTGACATATATTTCTTCCATCCATTGGATTTTTGATGTCCAAATGTCTTCACTCAGCTCCACCCTTCTTGTTACATATTCATTTGATACTGTCCAAGAATGTGGTAAATCACCCAGGAATTTGATTGGAGATGGATATGAATAGAACCTAGAAATTTGCAACAAAATGCGAGGAGAGTGGTTTATACATCTCTAAGTAGCCCATATCGCATTTTGCTGCAAATTCCTGTTGTTGACACATTCCTCATGAAAAGCTTCACTCAGCTCCTGCATATCAAATCATACTGTCTAGGAATCAATGAGATGAACCTAGTGTTTGATTTGACATGCATATGAATAGAACTGGAGAATTTGCAACAAAATGCGAGGAGAGTGCTTTATATTTTCCAAATGGTCCCCCATCGCGTTTTGCTACAAATTCCTGTGTCTGATTTGGTTCTCACTTCTACCTCATTGTTTTGCTATCTTTGGCCCTGTGGAATTCTTCCTTGATGATGAGAAATGTTTTTGCTTTGGAACAATTGACTCCCAGGCCCCACCTTTCAAGAGGAAGCTGGACTTTTCTGCTGCTATTATTAGACCACAGCAATCACCAAGTGAGTCATGAGAGCTCATGAAGGAATTATCTGGTGATATCCTATGCATTCACTGATTGCATATGTTAGCATATAGAATTCAAAGTATGTAAGTTTTTGAACAGGCAAAAGGAAGAGACTGGAGCAGAATGCTGATTCTTCCATCACAAAACAAAAGGAACCAGAAGAGGACAAGTCTCCAGATTTGCTCCTATTTGAGTTTCTTCACAAATGCAAGGCTCAGAGTAACTTCCACATATACCATAGTATTTTCAACATGGAGTTCACAATGAGCTCGATACTGGAGCATCACAAAGATTTTCTTTCAGACTATTGGGATACCTTCAAAGAACTGACAGAGGCAGGAAGAATTGTGGAAGGAGAAAAGGTTTTTGTGCATATAAATCATATTGTCTCCATTGACAGGCTGAGGTACCATGTGAATAGAAGATTTGATAGCCTACCTGATCAATATAAATTCAATTGTAACTTGCACACCAGAAAGTGCAGAGTGCTTGAGGAAACCATGGCATTCCTTACGTACATTGTCTTCAGTCAGGAGTCTTTGGATGAACAAGGGCAGGAGACTGAAGAAGAAGACACATCTGAGGCAGAGGAAAAAGAGGATGTTTCTTTGGTAATAGAAATGGCAGAGCAAGAAGAAGATATCAACCTTCAGGATGAGGGGCTGCAAGTGGCTGCTCTTGACCTTGTTCAACTGAGGACAAAAACTCTTAGGGGAGCAGAGCCATTTGAAGATTTTGATGTTCAGAGCAGCAAGTATGCAGTGCCCATGCTTCC
Source organism: Dipteris shenzhenensis (assembly GCF_047967505.1). Classification (NCBI taxonomy): domain Eukaryota; kingdom Viridiplantae; phylum Streptophyta; class Polypodiopsida; order Gleicheniales; family Dipteridaceae; genus Dipteris; species Dipteris shenzhenensis. The sequence goes on along the minus strand of NC_141605.1, from coordinate 47,689,952 downwards.
AGGTGTCTTGATTGGTGGAAAAGATTATGTTTTCCTCCATGATATAGAGTGTATGTTCAATTTGAGGGAGGACTATGCCATTTCCCTTATTGCCCAGGCTTCAAGGCTTGACAAGGAGGTTGGCATAGAGGATGACCATTCACTACTGGCTTTGGAAACAATTTTTGATCCTACAAAGGCCCTTACTTTTTGTTTCAAAGAGGCTGAAAAGTTCTAAGAGCCAGATGAAGCTGCCTTCCAGCTCACACAGGAAGCTATGAATCTCTCAGCACTATACACAGAAAAGCTTAAAGAAGAGGCTGGACAAGAGGGGAGAGGAATAAATCTTTGGAAAGATGAATTGCTTGTTGCTGATGAAAATGAGAAGGTACTTCAAATCAAATACTTTGTCTTCTGCTTAACTTTATTTTGTAGGTTGTGTATTGTCTCACTCCAATCTTTTGATATGTGGCAGCTACAAATTGAGGATGACACATTCCTCCAGAGATCAACTGGAAGTAGGCCGGTTGGGTTTCACAAAATGTCAAGCCTAGCTCATTATATTCATGATCTAGGCAATGCTAAGATCTTGATTTACCATAGGCAGTTGAGCAACAATGGAGAAGCCATTGTTTACTTCTTAAAATGTTTGTCCAGGGTTTTAGGTGGACATGATCTTTCATGGCAAAAGGAAAAGATCATTTTGATAGAGAGGTTGTCTGCCATAGATATATTTGGAGATTATGTGAATAAGCAGGCCTCTAGGGCCACTTACTTTTTGTCTTACACTTCTTATGCATTAGCATGTGGTGTTAAGGAGCCCAAATGTCTGGAGGGCTATGGAAAACACAAGCTCATAAGGTTTCGAGAGCCACCCATGATTGCATCAGGCCACACAATCCAAGAAGACGTACAGGTGGAGACAGCTGAAGAAAAGGATACCCCTCCCAGACAAGCAACAGAGGCAAGCATTGATAAACAGACAATCAACATCAAGCCAATAAAGAAGAAAAAGACTCCAATCAAGATAAAAAAGAGAGTTCCGATTGGCAGGCCCTGGGAGAAATAGGATTTAGTCATCAAATATAGCACAAACATTATATTAAAGTTGAACTGATTTGTACAAAGTCTTTGATGTCTAGTATGATCTTGTATAAATGAACAATAAGTTGAAGATGAAATGATTTGTACATTTAGATAGAGTGGTGTCGTTAAATATTAAACAAACAATATATTGAAATTGTGAACAAATTGTATTACGTTTAGATCATATGTTTCACAAAAGAAATACTTTTGATGCATAACACCAAGAGTCACTTGTTCCACAAAAAAAAATTCTATTGATTGAGTTTGAAAACATGTGGACATAACAGCAATAAGTTACAAATGAGTCCTATTCATGTTTACTTGTCCATTTATGGTTTCTAAATATCTTCGATTCCCTCCATTGTCTATGTCTCTCTGTTGCCATTGAATTGTCTAGAGTTTGTCTTCGTCTTTGCTTTTGGGCTAGAAGAAAAGCAAGCTTGATTTTGGAGCTAGCAACTTTTCTTTTAGCATGTAGCCTCTGTAGTATGCCTCAGTAAAACCATTGGAAGACTTCCTTCAGACTATTTGCCTTCTGATTCCCTCCATAGTATTGTGTGTGTCTGAAAAATGCATTACGTGCCATGTAGTGAGACTTCTCGATGTCTTGGGTAGACCAAATTGCTGGGCATCCATACTTTTTAACAAAATAGGGAAGGTGGTTGTAGATGATATGCTGTAAGACATAAGAATGCATAGTAAGTAATAAAAAAAAGAGGATCACACTTAAGTAAAAGAAGAAGACATAACCTTACCATGTAGTGAGTTATATTGCAGGCTGTCCACGCGTCTTTCATTGACTTTCCAAAATGTTTAATTGCCTCCTCAAAGTTCTTGTAATCACTCTTTGTCCATGTTACTTTGTCACAGAACATGAAGAGTTGATCAAGAGACCTCCACACCTCTGCCTTCCTATTTCGTGCTTCCCCATCTGCCTCATGATCTTTCACAGCATTATGGACTTGCTTCCACAATCCATAATTAATCTTTGAAACTGTTCTACCTTGCCTTACTTGCTTACTATGTTTGGGTCGAGACAAGAATCTTCTTGCCTTAACACTACCAATAGAGGGCTTGATTGGTACCTCCTTGCCATTGGTAGACTTTTTAAAATCCTTTGTGATTTGAACATCTCCTCCATGCAGACCTATATCGGATAACACTTTTTCCAATGCTTGACGAGCATCCTTTCTATTTTTTTTGGGACGGAGTTTCCAAGCAAATCCAATATATAAAAATACCAATTTTTCAATAATTCGACATAGACCATGCAATGTGCAGATGTGAACATTACATAGTGGAATGTCCAGAATGGCCTTGAAGTCAGGGTCAACTTTATCTCTATTAGGTGCTCTCTTCCACCATTTTGAATCCATTACTTGAGCTGATTCTTTGCAGTAAAGACAAGGAGACTTTGTGTTTCCTCCTTTACTAACGTTATACATGCACTTAAGTGTTTTAAGATCCCCGGCCATGTGCCACTCTACTTGAAAATCACCTTTTCCTGCAACATGGAGATTCTCACCTTGCACTTGTCTTTTGATTATTCTTGGTATTTCCGTGTGGTGAAACACCCAATCTAGTGTTTCATGGTCTTCTGTCTTCACCTGCCAGATTATAGAAAACAAAAGTCTTACTATAACAGATTTGAAAACAATGACCAAAATCAAGTACAAAACAAAAAATGATCATACCTGGAACGAGCCTAACCACAATATGTGTTTCTCTGACTGCACACTAAAATACTTCGAACTCGCTTCAGTCAATGATGTATCAATTGCTCCATTCATCAATGTAATAGTAACTCTTTCCATTTTCTTTTCCTTTACAACCTCACACTCATCCAGTTTGATAACAAATTTCAAAATGCCTTTGCACTCCTCAAATGTTATTCCATAAAACTCGACCATTCTTCTTTGAAGTTGTTGTAGATCTACAAATATATTGTTCCAAGGATCATACACAGTGGTTCCTTTACCACCATGAAATATTTCTTCAATATGGATATATTGCCCAATAAGTTCATCTATACTTGCATTCAAATGACCTCTTATCCTCCACACGGTTGCTGGATTTGGCAGTGAAACTCGTTTAATCCTTTGATCTTTCAAAGTTGAGGATATCACATGGAAAATCGAACTATATCCCTTCCTGCTAACTCCACTAACATCAAGAGCCTCTTGGATTATAGTGCCATCAACTTGATTATTGGATACAAAGTCCTCTATAACATTGCGTTTGACTGTTTTGTATTTTTTTTCCTCAATCAAACCTTTTGCTACACCACAAGAAAGCAATCCTTTCATTTGTTTAACAGGAAGAAGGTTCGGATCCATATTTTCTTTTACAGGCTCCAATAATTTCCTATAGTAACAACACAATATGCCTATATCATTCAGCACCTCCATTCTTGTTTTGCGGTAAGGGACGAAATAGATATAATCATTTGAGAGCCTTTTTGAGTATACAAAATGATAAATTTCAATCTAACCTTGCTTCCTGAATTCGTCGCTTGCATCTACTAGTCCCAGCCTTCAAATTTGCAATGTTTTTAATCTTCCTGCTACGTAGTCTGTCTCCAAGCACGGTTCTCTTCTTTCTTGCTCTTGTCAACTCTTTTTTACTCTTTGAATGCTCCTCAATTTCATTCTGCAACTGCTGCTCCAATTTTTTATGAATGGCTATCTCCTGCTTCTTGGCCCCCTTTTCTTGTAGGTACATCATTTTATACGTTTCCGCAAATGCAGACTGCGCTGAAATATAACCAAGAAGTCCATTTTGTCCATCGCCGGCAAACCTCAGTAATGTGGTGGGATTGACAAATGGAGGTGTAGAGTTTTTTACTTGACATTTTGGATATATGCTTCCATCGCACCATAAGTCAATATGTTGAAGCCCTTCTCTTCTCATATTTTCCTGCTGTTGAGCATTCAGCACCGTATCCTTTCGTCTTTTTTGTGCTGGAGCATATTGTTCTTGTAAGTCGATGTGAAGATGGTGTAATCGCTTCTTCTGAGATAGTGACTCACTAGTATCGGCCATTTTTTGTGCTTCTGAGGTTGCGAAGTTTGTTTGTCAATCTCAAAGTCGTTTTGAAACATGAATCGTGGAAGTATGGCGGTATCCATGTGAATATTTTGAAAACTTGCAATCACCAAGTTCAGTGATGGATTCTTTATGAAAGGCCTGCACACGTCGGCAAAAGAGATGCGGAATCTTTGGTAAACAAAAAAAAATCTAAGGAGATATTTAATGCAAAATCGTGTTAGTCAGACAAAAGATTATCTTATTCCTTTTTGAATTGACAGTTCTGTAGTCCTTACTGACAGTTCTGAGCCACGTTTCCATATTTTACTATTTTTGAGGTCTTTTAGGAGAGAAATAAATCAAAAAATAGTGAATTTCTTACAGGGCCCCAAAATGAGTTCTCTTTTTCCCTAATGGTTATCATGCCATCTTAAACCATAAACCAAGGTATTTAAAAACAAGAGTCTACGCAATGCCTAGAAAGGTCAAATGTGTATTGCCAACTTGAGGATTGCATCCCTTTCTTTTTTATGCTATGCAAAATAGGGTGTGGTACAATCAAAACTATAGCTCTTACTCATAAAGCATTAATCGCGAAATAGGAGTGAAGGTTTATATTTTACATTGTGAAATCACTAGCATATTTGTGTTTGCTTTATTGATTGAAACCGGAGAAAGGCCTACTTTGCTGCGATTGCATGGTTGCGGGGGACCTTAGATACACACTTTATTCAAGGAAGAGTTTCAGGCGTCTTTTGGTAATAGGAGAAAGTTTGAGACATTTTTTAGCGAATATTCAAGTGATCCCTATTCAAGCTACTTCTATGTTGGGCAGTAGCACTCCAGTAGCTTTCCACATACCATGCATCCAAATAGCATTTTCATTAAAGCAAACTTCTGCTACTTCACTCTGAAACTACGGAGCCGTTTTGAAACGAGTCACTTGTCAGATAGATAGACATAGGTCCAAGCTAAAGCGAGGCTAGCATTTGAAGAATCTCGGCCCAAATATATATAACCGCTCTCTCTTACACACACACACACACACACACACACGTAGAGACACACACACATATTGTGCTTCACCGGGCTTGCCTTCTCAAGATCAGGAACCGTGGTTTATTATAAGCAGATTCAAAAAGGGACATCTTAGAGTGCAAGAAGAGAAATCTGCCGGCTGCACATTATTACATAATCGATCTTGCTGATCTCACAGTTACATCCTAGGAATGGACGATTTGGAAGGTGAACCCGGAAGAGGCGAGGGTCCCTGCCACGCGGCTGACGCCATTGACGTTGGCCGGGCAGTTAGCAAGGATGGTGTCGAGGGCGGTGCCCGCGTTGGCGCAGGTGGTGCATCCGCCTTGGCTCCCGCAGATGTCCACGGAAGCTGTGCCGGAGGTGAACATGGTGGTGCATCCCGATCCGTTGGTCTGGCAGCACTGGCTGCTCCCCAGGTTCCTTATGTAGTTCACGCAGGTGTTGGCGTCGGCACTGGTCGGAGACGCACCGTTGGTCTGGCAGGTCTGCGCCTTGCAGACGGGCGCCATGCAGCTGATCATGATCATGGCCGCCACAAGTAAGCAGACCCAAGCAGAAGCTGCGGACTTGGCCATTGGATGCACTAGGTAGCCGATAGAGGGAGTGTATACACGAAGGAAGGCAGGAATATAGACGGCAGATGGATGAATGGAGGAGCCTGGCAACCGTGCTTCTCCTTATATACGAGTAGGCGCTCTGAAAGAGTCTTGGTGATATGCCACGGAAGTCACGGTCTGCCTGCTCATCCAAGACTATGAGATCCGAGCAGATCAGCCTGATTTGAATTTGGTCCTCGGAACGTTCCACACGTGCTTTTTTTTGCACCATCGTATCCCAACGAGTGTCTTTCTTCCACCGCACTGTGACACCTTTAAAACAAGGGACGCCCTGCCCACGACCAATGCTGCACGCAGCAGAGGTCGAAACGCGCTGGGACACAAGAACTTTTACATGCACATGAGCTAGGTTTCTTTTGCATGTGGAACGTCTCTCAATCTCTCACGCATTACACAAATTGTCCGCATTAGAGTGCCAAGCCTTTTGGATAAGCATTTTCATATTATAAAACCCCTTGAATCTAATGTATGTAAGTAGAAAGACGCACCTAGAAACTATTTCTGCATGAAGTACAAGCAATGAATTAATAATTTACAACAAGACTCATAACATTACTAACAAATATAAAATGTTTTCTATCCACATATTGTCCTTGCACGCAAATATGTAAAAAGTTATCTCGGTTCGTAGAATCTAAACCCAAGGGCTTATTAACTTATGATAGCTATAGAAACATGTTATGGCACTATCTAAAAAGTTACCATGATTTAGAATCACTTGCATCCATACATGCATTATTTGATGGGAAGCAAATTCTATTTATTTACAAATTACTAAAGCTTAAAAATGGATATTCATTCATCTTTATCAAATGCTAGGCAGAGGTAAAATCCTTGGGTTCAAGAGATGTCGACAAAGATAAGGGATCATGAACCCTATTTTGGAGCTATCTTGAGAAAGAAGGAACCCATAGATCCAAAGATTGAGACATTATCAAGGGAAACATAAGATGTTATTCCTCAAAAAATGCACTCACTACAGCCCACCACCTATGACTATTCTTAAAAGTGCACTCACTATATCCCCCCTTCTTACGTTATCACGAACCAAACGATGAATAACTCTTTATGACCATCGAGTAGCTATTGGTGTTGTTCTACTCAAGGACAGAGATTCATAGCCTATGAATCCAACAAAAGACAATGCACATATTCCAATTTATGTAACAGACCTATAGACTCATGGTCACCTTTCATGTATTTCATAAGGAGTAGAAGGGAGAAAAATCACTCATGCCCACATTTTCAATTTATACTCTCTTCACTAATCTGACTTTTTCCCATTATGAACGCCATGAAGTTGTAAGGTATGTCACAATCCCTTCACTAACCTTAATGTTTGATCTACCAGGAATGCTTTAAATCCTCTAGTTAAATCTCACAGTCCCTTATCAAAGTATTATTTCCCACTGTGAGTCTCTTCTTTCTTACAATTGATTTCCTTCTCCTATACATATCACTATGCATAAAGGCTTAACCAACTTAGTCCTACTATAAGAAACCCTTTTTGAATTACATATATGTTCACCTAGGTACACACACATACACCTAGCTCCCCTTCTTGCATTATAAGGAACCAAACGATGAATAACTCTTTGTGACCATTGAGTAGCTATTGGTGTTGTTCTACTCAAGGACAAAGATTCATAGCCTATGAATCCAAAAAAAGACCATGCACATATTCCAATTTATGTAACAGACCTATAGACTCATGGTTACCTTTCATGTATTTCATAAGGAGTAGACTCAGGAGAAAAATCACTCATGCCCAGATTTCAAATGTATACTCTCTTCACCAATATGACTTTTCCCCATTATGAACACCATGAAGTTGTAAGGTATGTCATAATCCCTTCACTAACCCAAATGTAACACCTATTTCATTAATTTTGGACTTTTTCTATTGTTTTTGAACGAAGCCCAAAAATCCTTCCAAAATGAAAAGTTTACTTTGTGAAAATATCCTTCCCAAATCAAAATTTTACTTTCAGAAAATATTATTCCCAAATCAAAAGTTCACTTTGTGGCACTATCATACTCACATAAAAATCTTGTTTTTTCAATCTATACTTTTGCACTAACATGCAAGAATTTGAAATAATCCTACTTTAGAAATTCTAGCTCTACCTAAGTTATTTGTTAATTTAATTATTTTCTTAATGTGATAAATTTATAAATCCATGAAAGGAGACTTAAATATTTCATGTATATTTCATGGAAATGGGATTCTTGTAACTACATAGCATACACAACATACACGTTCAAGCAGATAAAATTTGCTATGTAGATGCGGGTCTCTAGATGCATAAATAGACGTGCAAATAGATGCGCCTGTAAGTTTTTTTTTTAGTTGAGTAAATGCATCTGTGTGCGTGTCTGTAGGTGCTTTGTCTTGTTGTGTGTCTGTATGTATGTATCTATACACACACACACACACACACACACACACACACACACACACACACACACACACACACACACACACACACACACACACACATACTCCATACATACATATGTATACATTGATGCATATATTGATGCATATCTTGATGTATTGATTGATGGAGAAAATAGGCATAAAAACCATGTAAATTGGCTCTTATCGTTCAATTTGATATAGGACATGATCCCATTGGGATTTGTAAGTTCAAAGATACGGGGTCCTACTTTTAGGGCCTGAATTTCTAAAATAGGTAGCCTGTTAACGTGCTACCTATTTCATGCATTTAGGCCGCAAAAGTATGACCTTATGTGGTCCTACTTTTGAGGCATAAATGTATGAAATAGGCAGTGCGTTGACACGCTGCCTATTTCAAGCATTCAAGCGCTAAAAGTAAGACCCCGTATCTTTGGAATTACAAATCCAAATGGGGTCATGTCATACATCAAATCGAATGGCAAGAGCCAATTTAGATGTTTTCATGCCTATTTTATCTATTATATGCATCAAATAATGTTGTTTATCAATTCTTGGCATACACCCCCCAAAATCAAGACCCCCATTGGAAAGAAAGGTAAGGAACACAAGTCCTTGTTCTTATGCTCGTGAGACATTAAAAAAGAGGCCTGGTATCTGGTATCCCAAAAATGGCAGTGCATCAATGCACTATCATTTTTGGGCTGCCAGGTCTCTATTTTGTTGTCTCATGAGCATACATATGGAGGTTATTATACAATATAACTAAGAAGTCGTATTGAAGTAGTTTTACAATTTGGATGTATTAAGAGCATTCATATAGCAAGGAAGAATATAATGATTGAATACATTTTTTTTTCAATACATATTGCTAGTGAGACTACCAAAAAGAGGCTCTACCCCCCATGATGTCTCTGGATACAGAATATGAGATTGCTTGATGCTTGGATTGTAGCTAGAAACATTGCGTGGGCAAAGCCACTATATGCCTCAAGTGTTGGAAATTGATGTATGGCTCAAGTGCTAGAATGTGCAAATCATGGCCAAATCAAGACTCCTTGGAGATTTTATGAGGGCTATCCTTTTACTACTACACACGTCACCTTTAGTTGAGGGCAAAACCATTTGTTATCATAGGCAGTAGGTTCATGGGACCCCATCCCATGATCCAAGGCATTATTCAAAGACAAAGTATTTCTGACCATTCCCAAATCGAGTTTGCCAATTCCTAATTTGATTGATTTCATTTACTGGACTTGCAATGCTTGCAAAGCCCTTGCTTAAGCTTGAATGAGCCTCTTGATTTTGGCTGGTTTTGAAACAAAATGCTCCCCTCATTTTGTTGTGCAATCTGAATGCTCGACAGGGATTATGCCATGGGACTCGGTTGATATGCAAAGACTTTCACACGAAGGTATTGGAAGTTGAGATTATCACTGGTACCATTGTTGGAGATAGGATGTTCATTCCAAGAGTAACTTTCATTCCCAGTAACTTGAAACTTCCATTCGATATGAGAAGAAGAAAATTTCTTGTTCAACTAGCATTTGGCATGACGATAATGTTAAATTACATGGCGCAATGGAACAAAAACTAAACAAAGAATAGAGAGTACACAGCAAATTGAAGAGGAACAAAATTTTCCTTCAATACTGTTGTAGTACAGATGATGGCTCCGTCCACCCGTGCGCTCCCACAGTGGAGCTTAGATGGCGATCTAGACAGATACTAGGTGAAGAGCTACTAGCTGGAAGATCTGATCTGATGGATACAATGAATTGGGAAGGTGGCCTCTTTATAGCTATCAGGGCGGTAGTCAAATCAACGTAGTCGGTGGAGCCGACTAGTCAACCTAGTCAGTGAAGCCGACCAGTCAACCTAGTCAACGGAACCAACTAGTCGTCTATGGAATATTTAGAAAATATTCCCTATACTGTCACCTCGAGGGATCTCACCCGTGAACCCCCACCAATGTGCCTCGTTGTGCTACCAGCTTCCTACCCTGCCTAGCCCATAGGCTAGACTCATATAGATCACCTTTCTACCATCAACGGTCTCATTTGATAGACCTCATCTGACATGCAAGTCAGGATCCATCTAGTGTTTTGGGCTCACACATGGCTTCTCCTCATATGGGGGCGTTACAACTTGAGCACCTTGGACCACTGGTGGTTACTAGGAGGGTGGGGCATTGAGCATATCTAATAGATAAACAAGGCACAAGGCCAAACAATGTCTATCCTAGGCTTATACTTGGCGACATCGGTGTTTAGTCATGGGCGATTATACGTGGCTTTCTCACATGTTTGATCATCAAATGTAGTCAAAGTATTCCTTCCAGAGAGTGTGGATCGGATTAGTGATGAGGATGCTGAAATGAGTTGTACCACAAATGTTGTGTACAAAGAGGTTTTACAATTAGCATCAAGAAGAACCTAGCAGTATGCTAGTACTCTTTGAAAGCCTCTTCAAACTTTGTTGGGTGATAAATTTTCAATGTCTTTTTTTGTATAATTTTCATGAGCTCATTCCATATTCCATTCAAATAATGTCGTCTCTAGAATTTCGACAATGTATGATTTTTGTGAGCTTTATGAGTTCACACATTGTTATTTTTTCTTCAAATTATGGATTATCAGATGTACAATCACTAATGTTCTTTTTAATTTGTGGCTTGGTGAAGACTTTCAATTTCTTCTTTATATATAGGTTGACACATCTATTGTTACTATAATATGATATTATTATCATTGTAATATGATATGATAGGGTGGCAACATCATTTACATTCACCGAGAGAGGTGCATGGGTAGCAGGTACATAATTGTGTAGTAGTCAGTCGCTAAGTTGACTTATTTAATAGTATAGTCATTTACCTTTAGGAATATACAGATCATGATGGTTAGAGAGCTAGGGTGCATGTCTAGCTATTGGTTGACATCTTTGCTTTATTTTTTCATATAGGTGAAAGCTACTTAGGTTACATATATAAGCAAATAAACATGATATTATTTTACTTTAGGGCGGTTTCCACAACAACACAAAGCAACTATAGATGCGCTTGATAGACACGCAAAATAGCTGGCATGTCTATAGGCATTGCTTGAATAGAGAAATTACGAGCACATTTAATAGCACGTCTAATAGCTCGTCTATTTGCACGTGTATTGACATGTCTATTTATGCATCTACATTGAGAAAATACGGGCCCCCGTCTAACACTGCGTTTGTCAATGCATCTATTTGCACTTATATTAACGCGTCTATTAGCACGTCTACACTGAGAATTAGATGCATATTTAGACGTGTATTTAGACACAAAACAGAGAATACATAAAGATTTTGGTGTACATCACTTCTTTCCAAACATTGCCCATGATGACCAAAGCACATAATTTTAACAAAAACATCAATGCTTTTTTTGAAACCCACATATACAAGAATTAAGTGAGGTGAGGAGAATGAGACAATATGTAAAATAGTTTTGCCAATATCAATGATGGGCTACGGTTCAATCTCATCCTCAATGAGAGCAACCCTTGCCAAACTATCTACTTCAAAATCCAAACAAGTGTTTAGATCTACAAATACATTCAACCCACTACTACTTGTGCTACTCATGTGCTCATCGAAATCAGCATCACCAATGGTAGGCTCGTCCTCACGGGTAATGGCCTCAATATCTGTATCTCCTATCTCATGATCATCCTCCTCTCTCGTATCACGGTCATCATCATATCCATGGCCACGATCTTCCTCCAAACGCTCCATATTAGTAAATGTACTATACATCACTTTGGAACGTGGCATAATAGGTATGACATGCCACCATCTATTATTATCCACCATTGGCTCCCTCAAAGCTAGCAATGATGCCGCAATCTTGTGTGTTTCTCTTATCATCAATCCATTGTGTTCAAAAATTCTTGCCCTCACACCATATAGCATTGAACATAGTGCCCTACACCAAGAAAAAATCAATTAAATAAGCAATCTAAATTATTGAAAGCTCCTGACTTATGCATAACATTATATATACCGACCTTGCTCATGCATCCCCTAGCATACTCCCATTTCATCAAGTAGCCAATCCCCATGAATATCCTTTGGAAGTGCTCTTAGATATTGAGGGTATGGCACACGAGATCCGTGGTGTGTACGAAAGAGGGTCCTTTCTTCTTGTCTTCTTACCTTTGCATCCTCGTATCTTGTCACCCATCTTTTCATCACATCACTATTAAGCACGCAATAGAGGTTGATACTATTATGCAACTCTGTGTCTATTACTTTGTTGCATCCTTTCCCTTGAGGCACAATAGAGGTCATCCTTAAGTCTTCATCATCTCTCCATAGTCGTGGGAGAGAGCTATCCACATCAACAAGAAACTCAGAAATATATACAAGTGACTCTTGTACCAACCAAACCTCGGCCATGCTACCTTTGGGTCTTGCATTTTGTCTCACGAAGCCCTTCAAGGTCTTCATGAAGCGCTCGAGGAAGAACAACCATCGTGCATGTATAGTACCGCATATAGCAATCTTATCCACCAAATGCACTAAAAGATGTAGTTGGCTTGTGAGAATAGAATGTGGAAATGCTAGTACGTAGTATGAACTACAAGAAATGCTAGTACGTAGTACGAACTGAACCCACGAGGAGGTGGTTGATTGGTTGCTTATAATTATTCACTCACAAATTTGAAAGGAAAAAGATATTATGCACATAAAATACTTACTTGGAGCATCTTGTGCCAATCATGAGATTTCAAGCCATATAATTGCTCTACACCTCTTTTCTTGCTCTTTGTAAAGGCTCCCTTCAAACACGTCATGCATCCAGTGCTAGTATGAATTGTAGTAGTAGCATGCTTCACTGCCGCCATCTCTAGCTTTGATAACCTCCACGGTGCACGAGGTAAAACACACCCATTTGGTCTCTCTTGTGGCCAAGCTTCATGCATCCTCCCTGTGATACGTAGATCCTCACTTATGCCTACGAAATCTTGTGTCCCATTCAAATGCTCCCAAATGGTAGATGCCACATTCTTGAAGATATGCATGGGATCAAGCAGGTGATTGATCTTGAGGTGGGACCAATATGTTAAATGATAAAAGATGGAGTATCTAAACAAAAGATGGTGTTAGCGGGCAATCTTTATTTCCAGCCAATATAGCACACAATAGTTACAAACCCTTACCGGCTCATGCCAAGTGCTGGAGGAGTCGTGGAACCATCCCAAATTCTCATCCAATCTCCCGCGGAGAGTGATTGTGGGAGGACTTCATTCCAAGGGGCAACATATCTCGGATGATCAGGTGGGAGAAATCGATGGAGTCATAGATGACCTTATTCAATGCGTCTGCCCGTGAGGCAACTAGAGAAGGACCACAAACAGGACATGCATGGTAACCTGATGTAGTGAGACCTGAACAATAGATGCAATTAAGAGTTGAAGGTGGGTTTAGGGTGCCACATCCTTTGCCTATTCATAATTAGAAGTGCAATGCTTACCTGAACACTCGCCATAGCCCGAGAAGTCATGCATCGTCCACATCAAGACTGCTTTGCAGTTGAAGTCTCATGACGAGGGAGGCCTCCTCACATCATGCACCTCGATACCTCTCCAAAGTATCTCTAGCTCATCAATCAAAGGCTCCAAATAAAGATCAAGATTTTTGACTTTATGTTTCCCTAGAATTAGAAGGGACAGCATAACATGTCTTTTCTTAATAGCCATAGAGGGTGGAAGATTATAATTCACCGATATCACTGGCCATACACTGTAAGAGGTGCTTTTGAGACCAAATGGGTTCACACCATCTACACCCAATCCAAGTCTCAAGCTCCTAGGTTCTTCCTTGAAGCTTGGCCATGTGTCTTCAATATGCTTCCACACAGGAGAGTCTGCGGGAGTTCTCCACTTGCCATCGGTTGATCAATGGGAGGAATGCCATGACATAGCTCTGCAATGGATTTGCACTTGAACATATGTTGGATGTGAGGGATTATGGGAAAATGTCACAGAACCTTACGAGGAACGTCCAAAGTTTTGAGATCTGCTCTATATCTTGCCTCTCCATAAGTAGGGCACTCTCTTGCATCCTTATGTAGTCCACAAAACAAAATGCAATCGTTGACGCACACGTGGATGTGCTTGTAATCTAATCCTCCAAGAGAGGTCACATGTTGCCTTGCCATATCTCTTGAGGTCAGTAATTTATTCTCCCTTGGAAGCATTTTACACAATAGCCTACACGTGAAGACCATAAATGAGAAAAAGCATTCGAGTAATTGACCCACTAGCATAATTCACCATGTTTGCAAAATAGACTTTAAAGCTTACTTGAGTAATGCATTCAAACTTGCATTGCTCCATCCATAGATGGTTTGCAAGTTTAGTAACCCAAGGGAGGCATGTAGAATAGAGAAAGTGCACCCCTCAAATAGTGGAGTCGATGCTGCGGTAAATAGATCATCCTGCTCCATGCTATCATCCCTCCCTTCGGATTGATGGACATATAAATCCCACACCATATCATCAAACACCTCCTCCTCCACGGCTTCTTGAGGTAATGGCGGAGGGCTACTCTCACCATCACTCCATGCATCCATAATGGTCCCTCCTGAAGATCCCACCTCATATCGCCGATGCTTTGCCTCCTCACCGCAAGCATAGGGCAACATATGCGGGTGTGGCATTGCATCCTATATTAAATTAAAACAGGATAATAACTCAAACATATGAACACCCATAGGTATCTCAATCAACCTTAACTCTTTAACACTTACCATGTTTATGGTCGCATCCCATTCTCCATACTTTGAGATGTGATTGAGTGTAATCTTGCATGCACGATACATGTTTCCTTGACATCGATCACACATACATTTGATTTTTTGCTCCAACCACATTTCGTGATGGTGGATACGGAGGGATTCATCCTGACTGGAGGTACTTGTTGAAGATGAAGACATCCTACAAACAAACAACCCAAAAAAATTTGCTTTTCTTCAAATATTTAATTTTAAAACTCTGTGACACATCTAAAGACGTGTCTAAAACCGTGTCCGTCTATTCTATGGTGCACATCTATAGGCGCATCTAAAACCATGTCTGCTCTATGTATCTAGACGCACAATTACACGTGTATTTAGACGTGCTATTAAATGCGCTTATAGATGAAGTTTTCAAATATGCTTTTAGCAGGCTCGCTTTGCTTTTCTTCACATTAATTATACTTCGCGCAACTCGCTTGCTTTGCTATTAACAGATCCACAGTTTCGATGCTTAAGAGGAAGGCACCCACACTTACTTCCAAGCTTACAGCAGAAGAGGGTGAACAAGGAAGAGAAGAAACTTTGAAGAAGGAGAAGAAGCTTCCATACCTCTATCCAAGGTAAGTCTCTTTATGGTTGATCTTTTTTGGAAGTTGCTCTCTTTGGATTTGTCCTTTGTCGTATCCAAGAAACAAATGATTTTGGTATCAGTGTTACGTTTTTGTATTGGGCACATGTCCTTTTCTACTTTTTAGAATAGTCCGTCGGTTGGAGCACGTCTATAGAGGCATCTCAGAGCACATCTAAAATCCCGTCTACAGGTGCGTCTAGACTATTTGCAAACACAGATAGCCGCATCTATAGATGCACTATTATACGCAAAAATAGATGCGCTTCTCAGACGCTTTTATAGACGTGCTCCGACAGTACTGTTTTCTTCCCTTCCCCTTTCTTCTTAGTTCATCAGTAATTGTCTTTTTTTCTTTTTTCCAGTTCATCATGTGGCCAAGAAGCCTCTTCGGGCTCACCTGATCTCCGGGAGTCTATTTTTAGGTACTTATATAACTTTTAGGGCACCCTCCCAGTCCTATGGAACTATACGGGTATATGATGGGTACTCTAAACACCCCCCAGTAGTCGGCACTACAGACTCCAAACCACCCCACACTAGCTGAGATTACCCCAGCGGAGTCAACACAACCCAGCCGGCTACACAGTCGAGGCCCTTCTCCCATGCCGGCTTATGCCCCTTCCCCGATGTCGTCTTATGCCCCTTCCCCCATGCTGTCAGGAGGTCCTTCTGTCTCACAGAGCCGTCGGCATACTCTTGTGTAGTCGAGACTTAGTTCTCCAGCTGGGAGTGGTCCATGGGCTAGCTCGACATGACACGGTAGCAGGCGTAGTAGCAGGGAGAGCGGTGGGGGATGCATGGCACAGTGCTTTGGGAGGGGTGGTGGTGGGGACGATGATGATTCAGATGATTTGGACGTGCCTCCGGGTGATGGTATGATCTTCTATGCACGGGGGAAGGACATCATGGCCTTCATGCACTCTGTAATTGCTAACAATTACAGAGATTGCTTTATCCACTACAAAGACCATCCAAAGAGGTTGGCTGATGAGACCCTCATTGTTGTTCGCTCTAGGTATCCTAACCCCCCCAATCATCAGTTCACAGATAAATGGGCCAAGTCAAAGATTGTTACGATACTTGGCAATAAAAGATCTTTGCTTAGGAGGTAGGCACTAGCGGAGCTTGCTAGGCTCGAGGGAGGTCAACCACCAAGGGGCCCACCCCACACTGCTCACAAGCATGAGTGGAAGAAAGCAATGAAGTCAGCGAGGGAGGACCCCATTTTGTTGCACGTGGAGGCACGAAGGATCTAGATGGAGCAATATGGAAGCGTGCATTTTGAAGCACGGGATGTTGAATCATGGGAGGCCAAATTTGTAAGTATCGATCTCAAATTATATTGCTTATGTAGTTTATTAGGAGGTTGTTTCTTTGTACTAACCCCTCTGCAAATTGTATCATCTTGCAGCTTGAGATCGTGGGAAGATACCCTATGCCTGTCGAGATAGCCTACCACTGCCACCATCGCAGAGGAGATACATGGAAGCACTTCTATCATGATGGGTTGATTACTGAGGAGCAGTATATTCGGGCTACTGGAGCGGCCCCCAACGTATTTGAAAGTAATTAAATAATGTCAATATTATAAGTAAAGATTTCATTTTTCATAGATTGATATATGTTGTCCCTTGTTTACAGGTCCCTGCACAAGAAGACGAGGAAGAAGATGAGGAAGGAGGCAGAGAAGGGAGTGCAGAAGGGAGCGTGGAAGGGAGCGAGGATGTGGAGAACATAGATTAGTCATAGAAGTAGTGCTAGCTACTCTTTTTTGTACTTAAAGCCACTGGCTTTTGGCTTTGTGCCTCTTGTATATACACTCCTCTTATTTTTTGTACTTGAAGCCACATGACGTGGCTTAGCTTCGTGCTATATGTACATACAAGCACTTTTTGAGCTTTCAATTTTATTGCGTTTTGGAGTTGTAATGTTTTATTTGGAATTGTAATTAAAATGTGGTTGGCTGTAAGAATTGAATTATACAATGTGGAAATGGGATTCTTGTAACTATATAGCATACACAGCATTCTGTAAATTAAAAAATATATATTATGTAGCGCATCTATCAGTGCGCCTATAAATGCATCTATATATGTGTCTGTCTGTTCGGGGAGCATCTATTTGCGTGTCTATAAGACCGTTTATAAATGCATCTATAGACGCGTTTAACAATGCGTCTATCTGTTTTTTAAATTTTTTAGCAAAGCATCTATTTAGGCATCTAGATGTGCATCTACATGCGTGTCTGTCTGCTATATAGACGCGCTATTAGATGCGGGTCTCTAGACATGCAAATAGACGTGCAAATAGATGCGTCTGTAAGTTTTTTTTAAAGTTTAGTAAACGCGTCTGTGGGCACTTTGTCTTGTTGTGTTTCAACTCAAGTTTTACATTGAATCTCCTCGGTCCAGTGTATGATGGGGTGGAATGTCTCAATTTTGGATATTTTGCTGTGAGTTCTCAGTGTCTTGCTGGAAATAATGGTCCCCAGACCATCTATGTGCATTTCATTGGGTACACGAAGCCGATGGGAACAGATGTATTTTATCCAGGGGTGAATAGAGACTTTTTATATGCCTTTATATACCACATACACACTCCTATGCACTAGCGTAAGCATTATAACTAATGTGTTGAGTATTATTAAGATACACTTCTAAATTTTCCGATGCACTACATTGGCATACAATGCATTACGCATGTAATCTTACAAAATTTTATGTATGAAAGCAGAGAGGGGGTTTTAGGAAAGCTAGTGAACAAAATATATTGCAAGAAGGCATTACAAAAATACCCTAAGGTGTAATCCTACACTTAGTGAGCCAAGCAAGCAGTTCAAGTGTTGGAAGGGGTCATCAACACACAAGAGAGTGAAGGAGGTTTCAAAGAGGAACTGACGCTCCCATGTGATGAAGAATTGTTGTTGAAAGATTGCGACCTGGGCTTGCCTGAGGATACCAATTTGAAACTTGCCAGACTATCTTTTTAGCAATGTCTTTTTTCACGTGACCCCAGCACGGCAAGGACCAGTGTGCTACCTCAGAGCCCAAAGCACTCTTGTAAATGTTCCTAGAATCCAAAGGAATAAATGCAATTTTGCACGGCAGATAAAGCTTGAGTAAAAGTCTATTAGACGAGGGATATGGACGGAATGATGAAACTGATCTTGAGGGAAATGATGGAGACCAAGGAGAAAATGGAAAGAAGGACAAAAGGTCTGATGTATGGACTGATACAGAAAGGCGTGGAGACGGAGAGAATATAAGGGTGGTGACTCGCGAGACTGTTCCCTGCCGACAGTTTAACCTTATTGTCCTCAAAGTAATGAAGCTTGAGAGTCCTTAAAGGAATTTTGATTAGATTGCCACCACCCTTGGATAAGAAGCACATCAAGAAAGGTTGTAAGACTTGAATGGCAGTGCCTTCCAAGAGTCATATGATTGCGTAGGACTATACCATGGTATACTTTTGAAAGTAAATACCCAAATGCAGATGTCAAACTTGCATACAAGGCATCCCTTTGTGATTCTATCACAAACAGGACCAACATTAATCTTTTCTTATCTGCCATAGGACCTTCTATGATAAACCGCACAAGTTCAACTATCCGTGACACTGCAAGCTCTTGCAATTCATCTATGAAAAATACACATGGCTTCTCCCAAGCATGACCGCTCATTGTTATGAAATGCTCTGTATCAATGCCATTGATGCGTGCAAAATTTGTATCATTCTCTGATAGCAAGATATCATAGGAGAAGCTGAAAGGAGAACCATCATCTAAACCACCAATTGCTCTACCTTGGGCAGTGGACTGCAAGGCCTTTTTCTTGATGTCCATATATTTTGTCTCAACAACCTTTGGCATTTTAGCTCTTAGATCCTTTGTTGGTGTGGCATCTGCATCCATTGAAGCCAACCACTTTCTAGCCCATGTCTTATCAAGGAGTTGACCTAGACTAAGTGCTTTCTTCTTATCCACATTAATTGACTTGCCAGCTAACTCATCATCAGATTTCAATAACAACAATAGTGCCTAGAGAGCAGCCTCACTTTGAATCATTTGGGCGACCACTTCATCCAAGTTGCTATGCTTGCTCTTCTTTCCAAAGAAGTAGTCACCGCTTAGGATCTTCTTGCATACTTCTTTTGTTATTGCATCTGGAACAAACCTTAATGCTCTCCACCAAACAATAGATATCGGTTTCATTATTTCTTTCCTCTGAGTTGCAGTGTGCTCTAGTGCCTCAAAGGATATCTTTCCTATTTCATATGCTTGACAAACATCACTAAGTCCTCGCGGAGGACAATGCAAGTAACATCCCTGGATCTTGCAATGGTGGTGTTCAGATCCTTTGCCTCAACCTTATTACTTATTATGCCTTGCATATTTCTTACAACACCTTTCAAACATCTATAGAACCAAGTCCTCTTTGCCATGTACTCAGATGTAGGTCTCCTACCCTTCACTGTTTGTGGCTTTCCACAGCCCACCCATAACTCCCTTGCCTTTATCAGGATCTCAGAAAGAGAAGAGCCTTTTTTCAACCTAAATGGAGCTAAATTCAACCTTTATGATTCTAGAATGTACTTCGAGTCATCGTTAAATATGCATACATGACAAATGACTCGTTGAAACTTTTCCATCCACTCAATCTGTGGCAAGTTTCCTTTTCTTCCCTCATCAAGGGCGATCCTGCAGGCTTCACAAAAGTGTTGCCCATCAATGGGCTCAAACCTGCATCTTTCCCAGAATCTATTCTTTGCTAGCATGTATCTCTTCTCAATGTCAGTCCCATATTGACTTTGGTACAAAGAATCTCCACGAACAAAGTCACTCCTTCTAAATTTCTCAAAAGCATCAAGAGAGTCCATGTGCTTTTGAAATGTGACATCATGCAATGTAGGATCATCTTCTTGAAGTCTCTTAAATGCCATAGGACAAAGAGTGACATTATTGGCAACCGGAGTTCTGGTTTTCCTCGTATCTTCATACAATTTGCGTGCAAATGTCTTATCTAGCTTTCTTTGATTTGTGAACAACGAAGCTCGATCAATAAGCATTGTGGCCATGCTGAATTGTGAAAATCTCCAAATGTACCCCTCATCCTCTGGAGGATGTAAGTCTGCCACACTTGTAGAAAAGTCTGCGAGACTTGTATCTTCTTCTTGCGGATCCTCATGATCATCACTATCCAATTTTTTGCCTAGTTTTAAATAACCTACACTTGAACGATTTACATGTGGAGTAGGAGTTATTTTTTCTCTCTTTCTAGGAGACGAGGGGATTAACCCCCCCCTAACCTAATGCATGCACAATAGGTTGGGGGGGTTAATCCCCCCACCTCCCCACTCTCCCTGCCCTCCCCTCCCCTCCCCTGCTCTGCTGTCTGCCCACCCCTCCTCTCCCATCTGCGCAACAGGATAGGTGGGGTTAATCCCCCCACCTCCCCACCCTCCCTGCCCTCCCCTCCCCTCCCCTCCCCTCCCCTCCTCTCCCGTCTTAAGCTCATGCTTATGCATGAGCTTATGCCGAAATAGAGAATGAGAGAAGCTTATGCGGAAACTCATTCTCTATTTCCGCATAAGCTCCTTCTCTACTTCCGCATGAGCATAAGCATGAGCTTATGCTTATGCTTCTGCTTATCAGCATAAGCATAAGCATAAGCTCATGCTTATGCTCATGCATGCGCATGAGCTTATGCTTGAGTTTCCGAATAAGCTCATGCTTATGCATGAGCTTATGCGGAAATAGAGAATGAGAGAAGCTTATGCGGAAACTCATTCTCTATTTTCGCATAAGCTCCTTCTGTACTTCCGCATGAGCATAAGCATGAGCTTATGCTCATGCATGCGCATGAGCTTATGCTCATGCATGCGCATGAGCTTATGCTTGAGTTTCCGCATAAGCTCATGCTTATGCAAGAGCTCATGCGGAAATAGAGAATGCGTTTCATAGAGAATGAGAGAAGCTTATGCGGAAACTCATTCTCTATTTCCGCATAAGCTCCTTCTCTACTTCCGCATGAGCATAAGCTCATGCTTATGCTCATGCATGAGCATGAGCTTATGCTTGAGTTTCCGCATAAGCTCATGCTTATGCATGCGCTTATGCGGAAATAGAGAATGAGAGAAGCTTATGCGGAAACTCATTCTCTATTTCCGCATAAGCTCCTTCTCTACTTCCACATGAGCATAAGCATGAGCTTATGCATAAGCATAAGCATAAGCTCATGCTTATGCTCATGCATGCGCATGAGCTTATGCTTGAGTTTCCGCATAAGCTCATGCTTATGCATGAGCTTATGCGGAAATAGAGAATGAGAGAAGCTTATGCAGAAACTCATTCTCTATTTCTGCATAAGCTCCTTCTCTACTTCCGCATGAGCATAAGCATGAGCTTATGCTAACTCAAGCATAAGCTCATGCGCATGCATAAGCATAAGCATGAGCTTATGCGGGAACTCAAGCATAAGCTCATGCTTATCCTCATGCATGCGCATGAGCTTATGCTTGAGTTCCCGCATAAGCTCATGCTTATGCGGGAGCTTATGCGGGAATAGAGAATGAGAGAAGCTTATGCGGAAACTCATTCTCTATTTCCGCATAAGCTCCTTCTCTACTTCCGCATGAGCATAAGCTCATGCTTATGCTCATGCATGAGCATGAGCTTATGCTTGAGTTTCCGCATAAGCTCATGCTTATGCATGAGCTTATGCGGAAATAGAGAATGAGAGAAGCTTATGCGGAAACTCGTTCTCTATTTCTGCATAAGCTCCTTCTCTACTTCCGCATGAGCATAAGCATGAGCTTATGCTTATGCTCA
The DNA here is from genome assembly GCF_047967505.1 of Dipteris shenzhenensis. Classification (NCBI taxonomy): domain Eukaryota; kingdom Viridiplantae; phylum Streptophyta; class Polypodiopsida; order Gleicheniales; family Dipteridaceae; genus Dipteris; species Dipteris shenzhenensis. The sequence continues at coordinate 47,667,548 of NC_141605.1, read as the reverse complement.
TGCATGCACATGAGCTTATACTTAAGTTTCCGCATAAGCTCATGCTTATGCATAAGCTTAAGTATAAGCTCATGCTTATGCATAAGCTTATGCGGAAAAAGAGAATGAGAGAAGCTCATTCTCTATTTCCCTCTTCTCTTATTCCCCCCTTCTCTCTTTCCCCCTCATCTCTTTCCCCCTCATCTCTTTTGCATAAACTTTCCCTCTTCTTTTTTTCTCTATTTCCCACTCTATTTCCCTCTTCTCTCATTTCCCCCTCATCTCTTTCCCCCTTCTCTCATTCGAATAAGCTTTCCCTCTTCTTTATTTCTCTATTTTCGCACAAGCTCCTTCTCTATTTCCGCATGAGCATGAGCTTCTCTATTTCCGCATAAGCATAAGCATGAGCTTATGCGGAAACTCATTCTCTATTTCCGCACAAGCTCCTTCTCTATTTCCACATGAGCATGAGCTTATGCTTGAGTTTCCGCATAAGCTCATGGAGAAGGAGCTTATGCATATGCATGAGCTTATGCGGAAATAGAGAATGAGAGAAGCTTATGGGGAAACTCATTCTCTATTTCCGCATAAGCTCCTTCTCCATGAGCTTATGCGGAAATAGAGAATGAGAGAAGCTTATGCGGAAACTCATTCTCTATTTCCACATAAGCTCCTTCTCTACTTCCGCATGAGCATAAGCATGAGCTTATGCTTGAGTTTCCGCATAAGCTCATGCTTATGCAAGAGCTTATGCGGAAATAGAGAATGAGAGAAGCTTATGGGGAAACTCATTCTCTATTTCCGCATAAGCTCCTTCTCCATGAGCTTATGCGGAAATAGAGAATGAGAGAAGCTTATGCGGAAACTCATTCTCTATTTCCACATAAGCTCCTTCTCTACTTCCGCATGAGCATAAGCATGAGCTTATGCTTGAGTTTCCGCATAAGCTCATGCTTATGCAAGAGCTTATGCGGAAATAGAGAATGAGAGAAGCTTATGCCGAAACTCATTCTCTATTTCCCCATAAGCTCCTTCTCTACTTCCGCATGAGCATAAGCTCATGCTTATGCTCATGCATGAGCATGAGCTTATGCTTGAGTTTCCGCATAAGCTCATGCTTATGCATGAGCTTATGCGGAAATAGAGAATGAGAGAAGCTTATACGGAAACTCATTCTCTATTTCCGCATAAGCTCCTTCTCTACTTCCGCATGAGCATAAGCATGAGCTTATGCTAACTCAAGCATAAGCTCATGCGCATGCATAAGCATAAGCATAAGCTCATGCATGTGCATGAGCTTATGCTTGAGTTCCCGCATAAGCTCATGCTTATGCAAGAGCTTATGCGGAAATAGAGAATGAGAGAAGCTTATGCGGAAACTCATTCTCTATTTCCGTATAAGCTCCTTCTCTACTTCCGCATGAGCTCATGCTTATGCTCATGCATGAGCATGAGCTTATGCTTGAGTTTCCGCATAAGCTCATGCTTATGCATGAGCTTATGCAGAAATAGAGAATGAGAGAAGCTTATGCGGAAACTCATTCTCTATTTCCGCATAAGCTCCTTCTCTACTTCCGCATGAGCATAATGCTTATGCTCATGCATGCGCATGAGCTTATACTTAAGTTTCCGCATAAGCTCATGCATATTATGCGGAAATAGAGAATGAGAGAAGCTTATGCGGAAATAGAGAATGAGAGAAGCTCATTCTCTATTTCCCTCTTCTCTTATTCCCCCCTCCTCTCTTTCCCCCTCATCTCTTTCCCCCTTCTCTCATTCGCATAAACTTTCCCTCTTCTTTATTTCTCTATTTCCCACTCTATTTCCCTCTTCTCTCATTTCCCCCTCTTCTGTTTCCCCCTTCTCTCATTAGCATAAGCTTTCCCCCTTCTTTATTTCTCTATTTCCGCACAAGCTCCTTCTCTATTTCCGCATGAGCATGAGCTTATGCTTAAGTTTCCGCATAAGCTCATGCTTATGCATGAGCTATGCGGAAATAGAGAATGAGAGAAGCTTATGCGGAAACTCATTCTCTATTTCCGCATAAGCTCCTTCTCTATTTCCGCATGATCATAAGCATGAGCTTATGCGGAAACTCATTCTCTATTTCTGCACAAGCTCCTTCTCTCTTTCCGCATGAGCATGAGCTTATGCTTAAGTTTCTGCATAAGCTCATGCTTATGCATGAGCTTATGCGGAAATAGAGAATGAGATAAGCTTATGCGGAAACTCATTCTCTATTTCCGCATAAGCTCCTTCTCTACTTCCACATGAGCATAAGCATGAGCTTATGCTTATGCATAAGCATAAGCATAAGCTCATGCTTATGCTCATGCATGCGCATGAGCTTATGCTTGAGTTTCCGCATAAGCTCATGCTTATGCAAGAGCTTATGCGGAAATAGAGAATGAGAGAAGCTTATGCGGAAACTCATTCTCTATTTCTGCATAAGCTCCTTCTCTACTTCCGCATGAGCATAAGCTCATGCTTATGCTCATGCATGAGCATGAGCTTATGCTTGAGTTTCCACATAAGCTCATGCTTATGTATGAGCTTATGCGAAATAGAGAATGAGAGAAGCTTATGCGGAAACTCATTCTCTCTTTCCGCATAAGCTCCTTCTCTACTTCCGCATGAGCATAAGCATGAGCTTATGCTTATGCATATGCATATGCATAAGCATAAGCATAAGCTCATGCTTATGCTCATGCATGCGCATGAGCTTATACTTAAGTTTCCGCATAAGCTCATGCTTATGCATGAGCTTATGCGGAAATAGAGAATGAGAGAAGCTTATGCGGAAATAGAGAATGAGAGAAGCTCATTCTCTATTTCCCTCTTCTCTTATTCCCCCCTCCTCTCTTTCCCCCTCATCTCTTTCCCCCTTCTCTCATTCGCATAAACTTTCCCTCTTCTTTGTTTCACTATTACCCACTCTATTTCCCTCTTCTCTCATTTCCCCCTCTTCTCTTTCCCCCTTCTCTCATTCGCATAAGCTTTCCCCCTTCTTTATTTCTCTATTTCCGCACAAGCTCCTTCTCTATTTCCGCATGAGCATGAGCTTATGCTTAAGTTTCCGCATAAGCTCATGCTTATGCATGAGCTTATGCAAAAATAGAGAATGAGAGAAGCTTATGCGGAAACTCATTCTCTATTTCCGCATAAGCTCCTTCTCTATTTCCGCATGAGCATAAGCATGAGCTTATGCGGAAACTCATTCTCTATTTCCGCACAAGCTCCTTCTCTCTTTCCGCATGAGCATGAGCTTATGCTTAAGTTTCAGCATAAGCTCATGCTTATGCATGAGCTTATGCGCAAATAGAGAATGAGAGAAGCTTATGCGAAAACTCATTCTCTATTTCCGCATAAGCTCCTTCTCTACTTCCACATGAGCATAAGCATAAGCTGCATAAGCTCTTGCATCAACATGAGCTTATGCGGAAACTCAAGCATAAGCTCATGCGCATGCATGAGCATAAGCTCATGCGCATGCATGAGCATAAGCATGTGCTTATGCTCATGCATGTGCATGAGCTTATGCTTGAGTTTCCGCATAAGCTCATGCTTATGCAAGAGCTTATGCAAAAATAGAGAATGAGAGAAGCTTATGCGGAAACTCATTCTCTATTTCCCCATAAGCTCCTTCTCTACTTCTGCATGAGCATAAGCTCATGCTTATGCTCATGCATGAGCATGAGCTTATGCTTGAGTTTCTGCATAAGCTCATGCTTATGCATGAGCTTATGCGGAAATAGAGAATGAGAGAAGCTTATGCAGAAACTCATTCTCTATTTCCGCATAAGCTCCTTCTCTACTTCCGCATGAGCATAAGCATGAGCTTATGCATAAGCATAAGCATAAGCTCATGCTTATGCTCATGCATGCGCATGAGCTTATGCTTGAGTTTTCGCATAAGCTCATGCTTATGCATGAGCTTATGTGGAAATAGAGAATGAGAGAAGCTTATGCGGAAACTCATTCTCTATTTCCGCATAAGCTCCTTCTCTACTTCCGCATGAGCATAAGCATGAGCTTATGCTAACTCAAGCATAAGCTCATGCGCATGCATAAGCATAAGCATAAGCTCATGCTTATGCTCATGCATGCGCATGAGCTTATGCTTGAGTTCCCGCATAAGCTCATGCTTATGCAAGAGCTTATGCGGAAATAGAGAATGAGAGAAGCTTATGCGGAACTCATTCTCTATTTCTGCATAAGCTCCTTCTCTACTTCCGCATGAGCATAAGCTCATGCTTATGCTCATGCATGAGCATGAGCTTATGCGGAAACTCAAGCATAAGCTCATGCTCATGCATGAGCTTATGCGGAAATAGAGAATGAGAGAAGCTTATGCGGAAACTCATTCTCTATTTCCGCATAAGCTCCTTCTCTACTTCCGCATGAGCATAAGCACGAGCTTATGCTCATGCATGCGCATGAGCTTATACTTAAGTTTCCGCATAAGCTCATGCATATTATGCGGAAATAGAGAATGAGAGAAGCTTATGCGGAAATAGAGAATGAGAGAAGCTCATTCTCTATTTCCCTCTTCTCTTATTCCACCCTCCTCTCTTTCCCCCTCATCTCTTTCCCCCTTCTCTCATTCGCATAAACTTTCCCTCTTCTTTATTTCTCTATTTCCCACTCTATTTCCGTCTTCTCTCATTTCCCCCTCATCTCTTTCCCCCTTCTCTCATTTGCATAAGCTTTCCCCCTTCTTTATTTCTCTATTTCAGCACAAGCTCCTTCTCTATTTCCTCATGAGCATGAGCTTATGCTTAAGTTTCCGCATAAGCTCATGCTTATGCATGAGCTTATGCGGAAATAGAGAATGAGAGAAGCTTATGCGGAAACTCATTCTCTATTTCCGCATGAGCATAAGCATGAGCTTATGCGGAAACTCATTCTCTATTTCCGCACAAGCTCCTTCTCTCTTTCCGCATGAGCATGAGCTTATGCTTAAGATTCCGCATGAGCTCATGCTTATGCATGAGCTTATGGGGAAATAGAGAATGAGAGAATCTTATACGGAAACTCATTCTCTATTTTCGCATAAGCTCCTTCTTTACTTCTGCATGAGCATAAGCTCATGCGCATGAGCTTATGCTTGAGTTTCCGCATAAGCTCATGCTTATGCAAGAGCTTATGCGGAAATAGAGAATGAGAGAAGCTTATGCGGAAACTCATTCTCTATTTCCGCATAAGCTCCTTCTCTACTTCCGCATGAGCATAAGCTCATCCTTATGCTCATGCATGAGCATGAGCTTATGGGAAAATAGAGAATGAGAGAAGCTTATGCGGAAACTCATTCTCTATTTCTGCATAAGCTCCTTCTCTACTTCCGCATGAGCATAAGCATGAGCTTATGCATAAGCATAAGCATAAGCTCATGCTTATGCTCATGCATGTGCATGAGCTTATGATTGAGTTTCCACATAAGCTCATACTTATGCATGAGCTTATGCGGAAATAGAGAATGAGAGAAGCTTATGCGGAAACTCATTCTCTATTTCCGCATAAGCTCCTTCTCTACTTCCGCATGAGCATAAGCATTAGCTTATGCTAACTCAAGCATAAGCTCATGCGCATGCATAAGCATAAGCATAAGCTCATGCTTATGCTCATGCATGCGCATGAGCTTATGCTTGAGTTCCCGCATAAGCTCATGCTTATGCAAGAGCTTATGCGGAAATAGAGAATGAGAGAAGCTTATGCGGAAACTCATTCTCTATTTCCGCATAAGCTCCTTCTTTACTTCCGCATGAGCATAAGCTCATGCTTATGCATGAGCTTATGCGGAAATAGAGAATGAGAGAAGCTTATGCGGAAACTCATTCTCTATTTTCGCATAAGCTCCTTCTCTACTTCCGCATGAGCATAAGCATGAGCTTATGCTTATATGCTTATGCTTATGCTCATGCATGCGCATGAGCTTATACTTAAGTTTCCGCATAAGCTCATGCATATTATGCGGAAATAGAGAATGAGAGAAGCTTATGCGGAAATAGAGAATGAGAGAAGCTCATTCTCTATTTCCCTCTTATGCGGAAATAGAGAATGAGAGAAGCTTAACTCATAAGCTCATGCTTATGCTCATGCGGAAATACTAGAGAAGGAGCTTATGTGGAAATAGAGAATGAGAGAAGATTATGCGGATTCTCATTCTCTATTTCCGCATAAGCTCCTTCTCTAGTATTTCCGCATGAGCATAAGCATGAGCTTATGCGGAAACTCATTCTCTATTTCTGCACAAGCTCCTTCTCTCTTTCCGCATGAGCATGAGCTTATGCTTAAGTTTCCGCATGAGCTCATGCTTATGCATGAGCTTATGGGGAAATAGAGAATGAGAGAAGCTTATGCGGAAACTCATTCTCTATTTCCGCATAAGCTCCTTCTTTACTTCTGCATGAGCATAAGCTCATGCTTATGCTCATGCATGCGCATGAGCTTATGCTTGAGTTTCCGCATAAGCTCATGCTTATGCAAGAGCTTATGCGGAAATAGAGAATGAGAGAAGCTTATGCGGAAACTCATTCTCTATTTCCGCATAAGCTCCTTCTCTACTTCCGCATGAGCATAAGCTCATGCTTATGCTCATGCATGAGCATGAGCTTATGCGGAAATAGAGAATGAGAGAAGCTTATGCCGAAACTCATTCTCTATTTCCGCATAAGCTCCTTCTCTACTTCCGCATGAGCATAAGCATGAGCTTATGCATAACCATAAGCATAAGCTCATGCTTATGCTCATGCCTGTGCATGAGCTTATGCTTGAGTTTCCGCATAAGCTCATGCTTATGCATGAGCTTATGCGAAAATAGAGAATGAGAGAAGCTTATGCGGCTCCTTCTCTACTTCCGCATGAGCATAAGCATGAGCTTATGCTAACTCAAGCATAAGCTCATGCGCATGCATAAGCATAAGCATAAGCATAAGCTCAAGCTTATGCTCATGCATGCGCATGAGCTTATGCTTGAGTTCCCGCATAAGCTCATGCTTATGCAAGAGCTTATGCGGAAATAGAGAATGAGAGAAGCTTATCTCATTCTCTATTTCCGCATAAGCTCCTTCTCTACTTCCGCATGAGCATAAGCTCATACTTATGCTCATGCATGAGCATGAGCTTATGCTTGAGTTTCCGCATAAGCTCATGCTTATGCATGAGCTTATGCGGAAATAGAGAATGAGAGAAGCTTATGCGGAAACTCATTCTCTATTTCTGCATAAGCTGATTCTCTACTTCCGCATGAGCTTATGCTTATGCATAAGCATAAGCATAAGCTCATGCCTATGCTCATGCATGCGCATGAGCTTATACTTAAGTTTCCGCATAAGCTCATGCTTATGCATGAGCTTATGCAAAAATTGAGAATGAGAGAATCTTATGCGGAAATAGAAAATGAGAGAAGCTCATTCTCTATTTCCCTCTTATCTTATTTCCCCCTCCTCTCTTTCCCACTCATCTCTTTCCCCCTTCTCTCATTCGCATAAAATTTCCCTCTTCTTTATTTCTCTATTTCCCACTCTATTTCCCTCTTCTCTCATTTCCCCCTCATCTCTTGCCCCCTTCTCTCATTCGCATAAGCTTTCCTCCTTCTTTATTTCTCTATTTCCTCACAAGCTCCTTCTCTATTTCCGCATGAGCATGAGCTTATGCTTAAGTTTCCGCATAAGCTCATGTTTATGCATGAGCTTATGCGAAAATAGAGAATGAGAGAAGCTTATGCGAAAACTCATTCTCTATTTCCGCATAAGCTCCTTCTCTATTTCCGCATGAGCATAAGCATGAGCTTATGCGGAAACTCATTCTCTATTTTTGCACAAGCTCCTTCTCTCTTTCCGCATGAGCATGAGCTTATGCTTAAGTTTCCGCATAAGCTCATGCTTATGCATGAGCTTATGCGAAAATAGAGAATGAGAGAAGCTTATGCGGAAACTCATTCTCTATTTCCACATAAGCTCCTTCTCTACTTCCGCATGAGCATAAGCATGAGCTTATGCTTATGCTTATGCTTATGCATAAGCATAAGCATAAGCTCATGCTTATGCTCATGCATGTGCATGAGCTTATGCTTGAGTTTCCGCATAAGCTCATGCTTATGTAAGAGCTTATGCGGAAATAGAGAATGAGAGAAGCTTATGCGGAAACTCATTCTCTATTTCCGCATAAGCTCCTTCTCTACTTCCGCATGAGCATAAGCTCATGCTGCATGCATGAGCATAAGCTCATGCTTATGCTCATGCATGACCATGAGCTTATGCTTGAGTTTCCGCATAAGCTCATGCTTATGCATGAGCTTATGCGGAAATAGAGAATGAGAGAAGCTTATGCGGAAACTCATTCTCTATTTCTGCATAAGCTCCTTCTCTACTTCCGCATGAGCATAAGCATGAGCTTATGCATAAGCATAAGCATAAGCTCATGCTTATGCTCATGCATGCGCATGAGCTTATGCTTTAGTTTCCGCATAAGCTCATGCTTATGCATGAGCTTATGCGGAAATAGAGAATGAGAGAAGCTTATGTGGAAACTCATTCTCTATTTCCGCATAAGCTCCTTCTCTACTTCCGCATGACCATAAGCATGAGCTTATGCTAACTCAAGCATAAGCTCATGCACATGCATAAGCATAAGCATAAGCATAAGCTCATGCTTATGCTCATGCATGCGCATGAGCTTATGCTTGAGTTCCCGCATAAGCTTATGCTTATGCAAGAGCTTATGCGGAAATAGAGAATGAGAGAAGCTTATGCGGAAACTCATTCTCTATTTCCACATAACCTCCTTCTCTACTTCCGCATGAGCATAAGCTCATGCTTATGCTCATGCATGAGCATGAGCTTATGCTTGAGTTTCCGCATAAGCTCATGCTTATGCATGTGCTTATGCAGAAATAGAGAATGAGAGAAGTTTATGCGGAAACTCATTCTCTATTTCCGCATAAGCTCCTTCTCTACTTCCGCATGAGCATAAGCATGAGCTTATACTTAAGTTTCCGCAGAAGCTCATGCTTTTGCATGAGCTTATGCGGAAATAGAGAATGAGAGAAGCTTATGCGGAAATAGAGAATGAGAGAAGCTCATTCTCTATTTCCCTCTTCTCTTATTCCCCCCTCATCTCTTTCCCCCTCATCTCTTTCCCATAAACTTTCCCTCTTCTTTATTTCTCTATTTCCCACTCTATTTCCCTCTTCTCTCATTTCCCCCTCATCTCTTTCCCCCTTCTCTCATTCGCATAAGCTTTCCCCCTTCTTTATTTCTCTATTTCCGCACAAGCTCCTTCTCTATTTCCGCATGAGCATGAGCTTATGCTTAAGTTTCCGCATAAGCTCATGCTTATGCATGAGCTTATGCGGAAATAGAGAATGAGAAAAGCTTATGCGGAAACTCATTCTCTATTTCCGCATAAGCTCCTTCTCTATTTCCGCATGAGCATAAGCATGAGCTTATGCGAAAACTTATTCTCTATTTCCGCACAAGCTCCTTCTCTCTTTCCGCATGAGCATGAGCTTATGCTTAAGTTTCTGCATAAGCTCATGCTTATGCATGAGCTTATGCGGAAATAGAGAATGAGAGAAGCTTATGCAGAAACTCATTCTCTATTTCCGCATAAGCTCCTTCTCTACTTCCGCATGAGCATAAGCATGAGCTTATGCTTATGCATAAGCATAAGCATAAGCTCATGCATGCGCATGAGCTTATGCTTGAGTTTCCGCATAAGCTCATGCTTATGCAAGAGCTTATGCGGAAATAGAGAATGAGAGAAGCTTATGCGGAAACTCATTCTCTATTTCCGCATAAGCTCCTTCTCTACTTCCGCATGAGCATAAGCTCATGCTTATGCTCATGCATGAGCATGAGCTTATGCTTGAGTTTCCACATAAGCTCATGCTTATGCATGAGCTTATGCGGAAATAGAGAATGAGAGAAGCTTATGCGGAAACTCATTCTCTATTTCCGCATAAGCTCCTTCTCTACTTCCGCATGAGCTTATGCATAAGCATAAGCATAAGCTCATGCTTATGCTCATGCATGCGCATGAGCTTATGCTTGAGTTTCCGCATAAGCTCATGCTTATGCATGAGCTTATGCGGAAATAGAGAATGAAAGAAGCTTATGTGGAAACTCATTCTCTATTTCCGCATAAGCTCCTTCTCTACTTCCGCATGAGCATAAGCATGAGCTTATGCTTACTCAAGCATAAGCTCATGCGCATGCATAAGCATAAGCATAATCTCATGCTTATGCTCATGCATGCGCATGAGCTTATGCTTGAGTTCCCGCATAAGCTCATGCTTATGCAAGAGCTTATGCGGAAATAGAGAATGAGAGAAGCTTATGCGGAAACTCATTCTCTATTTCCGCATAAGCTCCTTCTCTACTTCCGCATGAGCATAAGCTCATGCTTATGCTCATGCATGAGCATGAGCTTATGCTTGAGTTTCCGCATAAGCTCATGCTTATGCATGAGCTTATGCGGAAATAGAGAATGAGAGAAGCTTATGCGGAAACTCATTCTCTATTTCCGCATAAGCTCCTTCTCTACTTCCGCATGAGCATAAGCATGAGCTTATACTTAAGTTTTCGCATAAGCTCATGCTTATGCATAAGCTTATGCGGAAATAGAGAATGAGAGAAGCTGATTCTCTATTTCCCTCTTCTCTTATTCCCCCCTCCTCTCTTTCCCCCTCATCTCTTTCCCATAAACTTTCCCTCTTCTTTATTTCTCTATTTCGCACTCTATTTCCCTCTTCTCTCATTTTCCCCTCATCTCTTTCCCCCTTCTCTCATTCGCATAAGCTTTCCCCCTTCTTTATTTAGGGCAAAGAAGTGATGGCTACCATGAGGAGGTTGATGAGTCATCACTTCAAGAGCGGCATAAAGACCGATTGGCGGTATCAAGATGCCCAAAAGAAGCAGGCGGTGATCGATGAGTTAAAACAAAGATACCCTAATCCGCCAAATGTGGAGTTTAATGACAATTATATGCGAGAGCGCATGGGTTTGGTCCTGAAGCATCGTAGATCAACCTTGCGTACTTCCATCACAAAGGGGTTGGCTAAAACCCAGCCGGGCAGACAAAGCTGATTGGAAGTACTTCAAGAAGCAACATAGGGACCATCCCAAAATGTTCGAGGGTCAGAGGAAGGCTGCGAAGAGACAGCTGGATGTCGTAGGTACTTCGCACTTTGGTGCAGGCGGACGGTATGCGTTCGAGGAAATCGTGGTAAGTCTACTTCTTCTCATTTAATGTATTGTTCTATTTGTTTTACTTACATTTCTCATTTAATGTATTGTTCTATTTGTTTTACTTACATATTACATGCACTTTAGCTAATTCTAACTCTCGTAAATTGGATCCACAGCAAGCTGCGATGGGCCGTCTTCCTACAGATGCAGAGACGCGACGCGCATTTCGGATAGGAACAAAGCCATGGTTCATTGAGCAAGAGGCAATGGGAGCGACGGTCGATTGGGTTGAGGTGGCTGCTCGCACGGTATAAGTTTACTCCTACTTGTAATCTCACTTTTTAATTTAAGTTCCAATCTAATTTTCGATTTATATGGTTCACTCTTAGGGTCAAAGCTCAAGCGTCCCATCATCGGAGGCGAGCGATCAACAGGGCCAAGGATTAGACGCAGGTGGCGACGATGAGGGAGAAGACGCAGGTGTCGAGGACCAAGGAACATGCCAACAAGACGAAGATGATTCGGATTCGGATGAGTAATAGTGGTAGTAGCATCTTATATATCCGCTCGTTTGAGCAATTTTGTATTGCCCTTTAGAAAGGGTAATTTTGTTACAAACACTGTTGTATATGTCCAACGTGTATATGCATTTGTTACTCATCATTTCACAAGAACAATTTTGTATCACCCTGCAAGCAAGGGAAATTTTGTTATAAAAAACTTTCTTTTGTGACTACAAAAAAAAAAAAGGATTAGTGGGGCTAAACAGGGCCAAAAGGAAGCCCTATTTAGCCCCACTAACCCTTTTTTTTAACTTCTGTTAATCGTCGCTATATAGCGACGTTTACCAGTGTCGCTATATAGCGAAGATTAACAGTGTCGCTATATAGCGACGTTTGACATCGTCACTATATAGCGACGTTTGCCTGTGTCGCTATATAGCGACGATTTATAGTGACGATCCTTTTCTGACGCTTTTAACGACACTTATAGTGACGTTTGCGGCCGTGAAAAAAAAAAATTTTAATGTAAAAAGCGTCGGTATTTTCGTCGGAAAATGGCCTGTGCCTTGTAGTGAATGAAGGTGTTTCCAAGCTCCTGAAGTGAAGTGGACACCAAAAGCAAGCAATACTTGCCTCTACAAGTCAATAGGGATCTATCATCGAACGAAATAGGGAAAAGCTTAGAAAATGACTTTTTCTTTGAAACCACTTAACAGGCTCTCAAAACCACTTCGCAAAGCCAAAGTGACTTTTCCAAAGGTTCCTCCAAGTTCTCTACACACTCGGATGCAAGTAAAGTCACCCACAAAGCTTCCCACAGAGCTTCTCCTTCCTCCTACAAAGCTGCTGAGCTTCAAGCATTCATGCACGCTCAGCTAGATCACCCGGGCTCTAATACCAGTTGAGAGTGCTCTCAACGGAAGCACGAACGGAAGAGGAGGCAATCGACAGAATCAAGGAGGCAGTCCCGGCCATTGATTGGTCAGCAAGCCCAACTGATGACAAGAATGATGATGAAGAGGAGTCTTCCCCAGTTTATTTATCGCCCAGGAATGGACACGTTGTCATCACCTTCAACACGAAGACACTCAGGAAGAGGATTCTACGACAATCCTATAAGCTGAAGGGGACAAAGATATGGATTGCTGAGGAGCTTACAAGAACCCAACTGAAGAACAAAGCTATCGAGCTTGCTAAGGTTCGGGCAGCCACGGAAGCAGGAAAATGGGCAGTATATCGTGACGGTCTTGCAGTGATTAGAAAATTTAAGACAAAATCTAAAGACCCTCAGTCTTAAATTGATGTAATGGCCACTCAATAGCCTAGTACTTAGTTTCTTTTATGTTTTATGTTCTATGTGTTTTGTTTTTTGGAGGAATCTAATGATACTCCCAGGGAGGTTGCCTATGGCCCTCTTTGTACTGATGTATAAGCAAGTCTCTTTTGTCCCATAGACCTTTTTAGATCTCCAGTGGACATTAATAAACTTTCTTTCTTTCTTTCTCTCTCTCTCTCTCTCTCCCCCCCCCTTCTCTCTCTCTCTCTCTCTCTCTCTCTCTCTCTCTCTCTCTCTCTTCCCCCTCCCTCTCTCTCCTCTCTCTAGCTCTCTTTGCTCTCTCTCTCTCTCTCTCTCTCTCTCTCTCTCTCTCTCTCTCTGTGCTCCTCCCCGTTGCTCCTCCTACTCCTCGCTGCTCCTGCGGCTTGGCAGCTCCACCCTGCTCCTCTCGCGGCTCCTCCCCTGCTCCTCCCACTGCCTGGTTTCTCCACCCTACCTCGCAGCTCTGCCCGCTAGCCTCCCCTCCCGCTCCACAGCTCCGCCCTGCTCCGCTTTGCAGCTCCACGTTGCCTCCTCCTTGCAGCTCCCTCCTCCGCCCTCGGCTCCCCCCTCTGCGCAGCCCCCTCCATTCAGCTCCCTCCTCCGCCCGTTGCCTCCTCCCCTCAGCTCCCTCCTCCATCTGCTTCCTCCTCGCTACGTCGCCTCCTCCCCTCCTGCTCCGCTTCTACTGCCCCTCCTGCCTCGACTGCTGCAGCTCCCTCCGCGTAGCCTCCTCCTTCCCTTCTACTCTATCGCCTCCACTCAGTCACTCGCCGCCTACTGTTGCTCCCCCCGCCTGCTGCAGCTCCCTCTTCTGCGTCCCCTCCTCCCCTTCCACCCCGCCTCCTCCACTCCAGCCACCCGCTACCACTCAGCTCCCTGCCATCCCTCACCCACCCCCCTGTGACCCCTCAACTACTCCCTCTACCACTCAGCCACAACCCCCTTCCCTACTAGCCTTGCCGCCTACTCTTAGCCTACCTACAGCCCCCCCCCGCCACCCCTCAGCCTCTTTTCAGCCCCGCTGGGGGTACCTCCAATCATGGGGAGGAAGCTCATCATGCTCCCTCTCCCACTCGCTCCTGCTTCTGCAATAGGACCTACACCACAAACATGGATCAATCAAAACGAAATGGGAAAAGGTGGCAAGGATACAGATAAAGCCACCAAGAAAAAACAAATACAGCTGACACTCAAAGATGTGAACACACGATACAACCGCAGTGGACTTGGAGTGGACAGCAAAGCAAAACACTTCCGCCTCAACCACAGCCTCAGCAGCTCCAATCTCAGCTTCGATTTCAACTACATCAGCTACATCCTCATACTCAGCCTCAGCGTTAGAGCTCTAGATCCAGTCCCAGCTCCACTTTCAGCTGCACTTCTACCCACAGCCTCTATTGTTATAGGTATTGGCTCTGATATACCCCTACCCATGACATCGATTGCCCCATCCTTCACTAGGATAGAGGGATTTGATCCTTGTGCATCATAGCCTCTCTGTAGCAAGACGGCTCCCTGCAATCAGTAAGCATCACATAGTCTACCCTGGAACAAACCTATCAGGTGGTCTAGACACTATAGATGATCTTCTCAAGGGCATTTGAGCTTGCTATCCCACCTGCATATCAGCCACATTTGGCTCATCATTTCCACCAATAAATGATCTAGCTAACCCATTGAAATAAGACTCCTGGTTAACTTAGGCACATGTCTCACATGTTTCAAAATAAATGCAGACCCATTTGCAAAAGAAAACTTTATGTCACCTACTCCCACTATCTCACATGCATAGTCATTTCCAAGATGCACACAACCTGTCTTTCCACTGTCATAAGTGGAGAACCATTCCCTATGGGGAGTAACATGGAATGAAGCACTAGAATCCAAAATCCAATCCTGGGAATATGCATCATCTGAAGTGGTAAGCAACTCTGCAGATAAACTAGACATGAAGAGAATGTCATTGTCACTATCATGTGTGACTGCATTGATCTCCTCGATCTTCGCTTTTCCTTTGTCCTCCCTTGGACTCTCTTCCTTTTGATTTGCACCCCAATTTGCATTCTTTTTCTTATACTTTCGCTCTCTTTTCAGCTTGTAGCAATCCTTTTTCATATGGCCATTCTTGCCATAGTGGTAACACTCAATATTCCGTGCCCTGGATTTGCTGCGAGACTTTCCTCTTTCTTGGGACTTCCCCCTGAATTGTGATCAACCCCTTTGCACATTTAAGGTTGCATCCTACTTGTTGCCGTCCATAGACTTCCATCTAATCTCCTCGGCCAACAAGCTACCCACAACATCATCAAATTTCAGTACTCCACCAGGTGTAGAGTTACTGACAGCTGTACAGAAGGTATCCCATGAGGATGGCAATGAACATAAGAGAAATATTGCCTTAGTCTCCGCATCAAAATTCATCTTCTGAGCCTGAAGCTGGCTGAAAATAATATTGAATTCATTCAAGTGAGAAGCAATGGAGACCCCTTCCTTCATCTGCAACTCAAACAACCTCTTCATGAGGTAAAATTTATTAGAGGCAGTTTCCTTTTCATAAGTGGCACACAGTTTCTTCCACAAATCTTCCATAGTCTGCTTGTTTACTACTGTGAAATAAACTGACTCTGCAAGATGAAGTCTAATAGTAGATTTTGCTAATGCATCCAACTCATTCCAATCATCCTCAGACATATTTGCAGGCTTAGCTTCGATCCCTGCCAAGGGTTTAATCTGCTTCTTTTGAATAAGCACATCCCTTATTTGTTCTTTCCACAAAGAAAAGTTTGTCCCATCAAACTTTTTAATGCTAAAAAACTCCTTTTCAGACATGGAAGAGGATGCCATGATGCAAATGAAGCAAAAATCCCAAATGCTAGTGCCTATAAGAGAATCACACCAAATACCAGGTGCACCCAAATGTGTATACCAAAATAGAGTGAAATATGACCAAAACTCATGTCTCAAAGCATCTGACTCATGTGCATATACTATGCATCCATATGAGCAAATCTGGCCCAAAAGAAAATGCCAACTGCAATGGCAATCCAAAATGCCAATAAGTGCCAAATTACTCAAGCATAAACACTATCCACTGGCATATGCATCAATAATATTACATCCAAGAGAGCATAACACTATTAGTGCATCACCTGCAATGTGTCGAATCTGTCCCTCAGCATAATATAGCATCCATGTGCAAAGCGTCCATAAAAATAGCATCCCACAAGGCAATCTGGGCCTATCAGCACATCCAATAAGGACCGCAATGCATCCAAATGGCCTATAAATCATCCATTGCAACCCAATGCACACCATGAATGAGCGCACACTACTCAAATTGCAACTAGAGTGATCTGCATAAGGTATGCTCAAGAAATCATGGTCCTATGAAAAAGACTGCTACTGAAAATAGAACCTGAGACACCTCAAAACATGGGCACCGTTGCATAATCGGACTCAACCAAAAAATTTGCAAATATCTCTCTTCTGCCGGAACTCCAAAATCCTAACCGATGATTGAGAAATGGGAGTCAACACTTATCCACTGCCATGTGGCATAAATCTAAGGTTTCAAAACCTTAGAATGAAAAATGCATAACAGAGAGACAAAATCGAATACACAGAGATCTATAACTCTAAAAATCCTCCACCGAATCATGTAAGAACTGACAAGTAGGGGTTTTTGGGCATCCGGAATGCAATGGGACAGATGGTTTTGGAAACCGTGGTCTCAATCACTGGGTCCAACACACGGACTGAAAAACATTTTTGGAAATAGAGCTATTTGTAAACTCCACCGGAGTGTGAATGATGAGCAACATAGAAGTTTTAGGACCTCCTGAGTCCGCCGGAACTGACAGATCTACAAATGGTTGCTCCAAACTTGAGTTCTAACACTCGGGCATAAAAACATAGAAACTGACACAATGAGTCAGAAATCCAATGAAATGATCCCAGATTCAAGAATGAAGGTGTTTCCAAGTCCTGAAGTGAAGTGGACACCAAAAGCAAGCAATAGTTGCTTCTACAAGTCAATATGGAGTCTCTGTCATCGAACGGAACAGGGAAAAGCTCAAAAAACGAGTTTTTCTTTGAAAACACTTAACAGGCTCTCAAAACCACTTCGCAAAGCCAAAGTGACTTTTCCAAAGGTTCCTCCAAGGTCTCTGCACACTTGGATGCAAGTAAAGTCAACCACAAAGCTTCCCATAGAGCTTCTCCTTCCTCCCACAGAGCTGTTGAGCTTCAAGCATTCATGCATGCTCAGCTAGATCACCTAGGCATTGATACCAGTTGAGAGTGCTCTCAACGAAAGCAAGAACGGAAGAGGGAGAGAGAGAAATAGAGAGCCACACAAGTTTTGGTGGGTGTAGAACACCCTAATCTTCTTTTTCATTCATTTATATATGTGTTTGAGTATTGTACATAACCGGGGTAAAGGCACAGTGACCTTTAACCCCCACAGATGGATCCTGATGTGATACTAGAGATGACAAAGAATTTATTGAATGATGGGTGGGAAGTAGCATTGTATCGAATGGGTTTTGCTGCTGAGAAATTGCTACGCCAAGGTAGAAATGTAAATGTCATTGATACCCCCCATCAGATTGAGTTCTTTGACACATATTACAGTTGCACTACCTTCTTTGAAGAGGAAAATGTCAAAGAAGAGGGTAGTGAGGAAAATGTCGAAGACGAGGGTAGTGAGTCTGAGGGTGATGATTCTAGATCAGGTGATGATGAGGATGAAAGCTCTGCATCCAATGACTTACGCCAAGAAGAAATCCGCACAAAGAATAAGGGTGATCAATTGTCAACTAGAGTTAAGAAGGTTCCACTCATCAGATGGGAAGGCTCATAGCAGCAAGAAGTAGTAGTATAGCACATCATAGGAAAAGGTATGGCTAAAGAGGCAGAAGCACTTCCCTTGAAATTAAAAGTGAGGAAGGCACCTTTGATCTTGGGTGAAGGACATGCAAGTGGATCAAGCAAGGAAGCCTTACCCAAAAAAGGTATGGACGAGGCAAAGCATGACCAAGAGGAGTTACCAGGAGGCATAGATGGTTCTTCAACCATGACCTTACAGACTCCAGAGTAGCCTACTAGTCAGGAACCTAGTAGCCAGGACCCTACTCACCAAGAACTTGGACATGAGACTTTAGACAAGCCTACTAGTCAGGTGCTTGGAACTAAAGAGCACACTACTGAGGACCTTGCTACTGAGACTGCAGTCTTAAACCAGCCTATTAGTTAGGACCCTGATAGTCAAGGGCGCATTGAGGACATTAGTACTGTCTTAGAGCAGCCTATTAGTCAGGACCCTGGTAGTCAAGGGCCTAGAATTGAGGACATTGGTACTGAGGAACATGATGGCTGATGGCTTTGTAATCAAAAGTTTTGAACTTCACAAGTTTTGAACTTCTATGTAAAGCGAATATCTAATAAAAAGTTAACTACTTTTTTGATTTCTTTACTCTCATTATTGTGTATAAAGATTGTTTATGAGGTCTATTTTATACTTAATGGTGTATTTTAAACTTTATGTCAATGTATTTTTATAGTTAAGGATGTTTTTTAATACCAAGTGAGGTGTATATGTACACCACTTACACATAAAAGGATTTATGTACACTACCTTTCTAAGGGGTTTATGTACACCACGTTTCTAAAAGAAATGGTCATAAAGGTGTGTGCACACCACTTATACATAAAGGTGTTTATTTACACCACCTTTTTAAGAGAATTGGTCATCTACTGATGTTCTTAGGAGGTGATAGTAGCTCAATTCATAAGAAGTTATGAAGATGTGTATGTAGACCACCTCTGTAAGAGATTTGTTATGCATTGATGTTCTTAGTACTTAATCACCAAATCTTTTGTTTGGAGTTGTCAAATCTAGTTCAAAAAACAACATTACTAGTATATTCAAAATTTTTGGACTGTTTTTTAGTCCATTTCTCAAATTGGACTTTACACAAGTCCAAAAATTTTGAATAGTGTGTTCCAAATGGAGCAATATGGAAACATGCATTTTGGAGCAGGGGGTGTTGAATCATGGGAGGCCCAATTTGTAGGTATCAATCCCAAATTATATTGTGTTTATGTGGTTTTTTAGGAGGTTGTTTCTTTGTACTAACCCCTCCACAAATTGTGTCATCTTGATATCGTGGGCAAGTATCTAGCCTACCACCACCACCATCACAGAGGAGATACATGGAGGCACTTCTATGATGATGGGTTGATTACTAAGGAGCAGTATATCCGGGCTACTGGAGCGCCTCCCCAAGTATTTAAAAGTAATTAAATAATGTTAATATTGTAAATAAAGATTTGATTTTTCATACATTGATACATGTTGTCCCTCGTTTACAAGGTCCTAGGGTTGATCAGGAGGAAGAAGATGAGGAAGAAGGGAGCGAGGACACAGAGAAGTTAGATTAGTCATAGAAGTAGTGCTAACTACTCTTTTTTGTACTTGAAGCCATTGGCTTGGCTTCGTGCTATATGTACATACAAGCACTTTTTGGGCTATGAATTAATATACACTCCTTTTATTTTTTTGGCTTTCAATTTCCTTATGCAACGTTTTATCAAACGTTTTGGAGTTGTAATGTTTTATTCAAAATTGTAATCATTGGCTATAGACGTGCTTGGAATCGTGCTAATTAAAATGCGGTTGGCTATAAGAATTGAATTGCACAATGTGGTAATGGGATTCTTGTAAACACAGAGCATACACAACATACACAACATACACAGCATTCTATTCAATCACAGAAAATTTTGCTTTTATTAAGAGAGAGAGAGAGAGAGAGAGAGAGGGAGGGGAGAGAGGGAGAGACATAGTGGTCACTCACGATCAAGAGGAAGGGGTAGGATCTAGGGTAGGAGAGGGGCGGGAGACCTTGAATCTTCTCCATAGTAGCTGCTCGCCCTCAGCTTCCCTTCCTTGATCAGGGTCACAACCCACAAAGCTGTTTCATGTCGCATGTGCCTAAGGTGAAGGGCTTACGGAGCTAGTTGCCTCTCACTTTATCCACATTTTTCTTCACTATTATCCCATGATCACTATTATTGTGGTTTGTGTTGCTTGAAGCATCTTTGTTTGTGGTGGGGTATGGTTTCAAATCATTACGAGAGCGAGCACGAGAGAGAGAGAGAGAGAGACACACACACACAGAGAGAGAGAGAGAGAGAGAGAGAGAGAGAAAGAAGGACAAGTAAGGGTTGGGGGAGAGAGAGTCCTCCCTAATCGACCTTGGTTCAATTTAGATGGCTTGCCCTAAGTGTATCTCCCACTCTTTCATCTCACTCCCTCTGCCTCCCCTCTTGAGTCGCCTTACCCCTAAGGGGGGTTTCACACCCATCCGCAGATGGGGGAACCCCCTTGAATCCTTGTCCGCCGTTAAATAAAGAAACTCCTCCCTTTGTCCATGACAGTTCTTAGAACTAAGCAAACGATCACCTTATATTATTAAACGCATCTTTCGGTTACACCAAAAATAGCTTGGTCATGTTTGCATGGTCAAGAATGAACATTTGCATGTTTTTCCCATGCTTCCTCTTGATGGTACAAAATCATGCCTCAAAGGTATTCTCACCATGCAAATGGGACCCAATGGCCATGATAATTTGCATAGGCCTCAAACTAGGTGAGTTTGAGGGCTGTACAAATGCATTTTCAAGAATGAACATTTCCATGTTTTTTCACATGCTTCCTCTATGATGGTACAAAAACATGCCTTGAAGGTATTCTCACCACGCAAATGGGATCCAATCATCGTGATTGCACGGGCCTCAAACTAGGTGATTTTGAGGCCTTTGAAAAGCAACATGGCCATCAGGTCTCGCTTGCATGGTGAGAATACGTTCACGGCATGTTTTTGTACCATCATAGAGGAAGCATGGGAAAAACATGGAAATTTTCTTTATTGACCATGAAAATGGAATACAATGGCCAGAATGATTTAATTTGCACAAGCCTCAAACTAGGTGATTTTTAGGCCCATGCAAAGTATCATGGCAATCGGGTATCATCTCCATGAGTATAATCATGCCCATGCATGTTCCATGGTGAAAATCAAGGAGATATGGACTCTGATTCACATCAAATGGTTTTTGATTTGCATAAAACTCTATGAGTACAAAGTTTATGTTCCCTCTATCAATTTTATAAGGTATATTTACATTCCTTTGATCATCAAAGCATGCTTGCATGGTTTGATAGACTTGCATTTTTTCTTGTTCTAACTTTTTGATGAAGCTATCCTTGCTTTCGGTCACAATCGGATCATCTATGCACAAAAGTGCAATAGTAATGTCTTCCCTTTGAACTTTGTAGTAGAGAGTATGATATGCATTGAATTTCATCTATCCCAGATCAGCAAAATACTTGTTGATTTTGCTGTACCAACGTCTGGGTGCTTGCTTTAAGCTGTAGAGACTTTTCTTGAGATGGAAAACCTTATTCTCCTTTCCTGGTTCAGCATAACTTGTGTTTGCCAATATGGCCCTTGCCTCTAAAGGGGACCCCTCAAGGGCCATATTGACTTGTAAACACATTAACAAACATTGAACAGCTTTTATCTCTTGATAGTCCACCTAAAAGAGATGTAGAGCTATTAAAAGTATCACTGAAAGTGGTTTAGGGTATTTAAAAACCTAGCTAAAAGGACTAATTAGTACTTCTAGACCACATGGAAGCTCTTAGGAGAACTTCTAAACCAATTAATAGTACTTTTGTAGCTCTTATAAGTACTTTAATAGTCTTGTAGAACCACTTAATACTGGTTTAGGATGACTTTATACTTCATAGCCACTTAATAGTACTTTTGTAGCTCGTGCAAGTACTTTGCAGTGCTTTATAAAACTTCTAAACCACCTAGAAGCACTAAGTAGTACTTCTGGACCACCTAGTAATACTTCAAAACTATTTAATAGTAGTACCGAACCACTCTATAATAGTTTAGGACCACTTAATAGTGCTTCAAGATCACTTAATAGTAATTTTGTAGCACCCACAAGTACTGAATCTGTACCAGTTTATAAAACTTTTGGACCACTTGATAGTACTTCTACACCACTTAATAGTACTTTTGTAGCACTTACAGGACTTCTGGTTTAGGACCACTTAATAGTGCTTTGGGACCACTTAATAGTACTTTTCTAGCACCTACAAGTACTTTTGTACCACTTTATAAAACTTTTCAACCACTTAATAGAACTTCTGGACCACTGAGAAGAACTTAAGAACCATTTATAAGTCCTCTAGGACCCCAAGGTCGTAGCACATTTGGTCGGTATGCTTTTTGTGCTTAAAAGCATGTGCTAAAAAAGCATAGTTTCAGCACTTTTTAAGAGGTTCTTGCTTGTGACATATATCCACCAGCCATATAAATTATGATTGGGAGTTTTGCACATGTGTCCCATGATAATCGTAAGCTTATAAGATTTCATGATACCACTACTTCAATTGTAACTGATGTTTCATCCCTCGCATGTCTCCCTTGTCCCCCTTGTCTCCCACGCAAGTCTTCTAGATTAGCTACATCGTCTCCCTAGCAGGTCCTGAGCTCAGCTCAAATCCTCTCCCTGGCAAGTTTTGTGCACTACTTCTCTAGAGGCTATTGCCTTTCGCCCTCCCTCACAAGTCTTGATCTCTACTCAATCCTCTCCCTTGTAGGTTCTGAGCTCTACCTCCATTTACTTTCCCTCGCAGGTCCTCTAGTTGAGCTGTTGTAGCTCTCACTCTCTTTTTTACTGCACGTCTCTGCCTCTTTGAGCAAGTGCTACAAGAATGTGTGGATCATCCATAGAGCTCCAAGCCAAGAGATTTTGTCATACTGCTGCAGATTTTCCTAACATTTATGGTCTTAGCATGGTTGGGAAGAACCCGCGAAGGCTTACAGACGATGACCTTTCAGTAAGAGAATGGCTCATTATGTTCAGTCAACCACGAAAGTTAAAGGACTAAAGGGTGAAGGCCAAAAGTCTTCAGGACCCGAACCTTGTACAAGAGGCTCTAGACCTTCACTTTCGGGTTTACCAAGAGGTGCCCCCGAATATGCTGTTTGGGATTGAATTTGCTTGGGGTTTTCCCTTGAGAATTGCAAGTCTGTGAAAAATGCCCCTATAAAGGATGATTTCAGTGTCAACAACTGGGCTGAATTTGCTAAAAGCATGGTTTGTACAATCCAACAACGAGGTAAGCTCCAATGAAAACTTGAACGATTTCAATAAAAGAATAATCTATTAGCACAACTGACCCCTCCGAAATAGCAATGGAGGAAGATGTCAAAAGTGTCTTGAGGTATAGGGAGGGGGAATTGCAGCAGCACTCTATTTCTCATAGGCCGCTTGTCCTCCATTATGTGTCATAATAAGTCTACAAATAGTGCCAAATTACCATGAATGAGCCAAGATACACGACATCTTTCTCCTCCCTTGGATACCCTCTAGGTACTCTAATGGTAAGTACCTTTCTCCATTGGCCTTTAATGTAAGGTCAAACATTCAAGATACTCCCGATCATCTTGACCTTCTTCTTGTTACTTTAATCTTGGCCATAATTGTCTTGTGATTCTCTCTACTCCCCTTTGAAAGCTCTCTTTTGAGTTCCCTTCCTTCCTATCCATCCCTTCCCTCCATTGTATGTGAAGCTCATATCCTCTCTCAATTCTCCTCCATTGTGGCTCCCTCGTGGATATCCCATTCCTCTCATCTCATGAAGATGAATTCCTAATACCTTACAAAGATAAGATTTGAGAAGTGGCTTTTGTCTCTTCCCCTTTGTAGACTGCTCAAGCAAACATAGCTTCATCGACTACCACCCCAACATCATGGCAGACCCTTCTTTCCTGTTGCAAGCTTAGTGATCTTTTTATACATTTTGACCACCCTCAAGAGCTCCAGATGAAATCTTCTTGTTTTCTTTGTCCATGGAATTTATGTTAGCAGCCCTAGAGATGTCATCTTGAGGAGGTCTTCAGTAATGGTTCCTAGGAATTTTGGTCCTTCCCATTGACCTACATGATCCTTATTTTCTTGTTCTTATCTACGCTCACTATTAACCCGAGCAAGATTGTTCGAGGGTGTCTTTGTCCTTGTCTTTTGGGTCTTCGTCGCATATACTCCAAATCACTCTCTAACTTTGTGTTATCTTATATCTACCTATATTGTAACACAGCTAACTCTCTTAATAATATTTTCTATTGAGTGAATGGTAGATGGAAACCTAGGCACCTAGCAAGCTCCGTATTGAGGGAAACTTTAACTTACAATGGAATTGGGATGCTTTGAACATCCATCAGAAGCTTAAGAACCACCACGCTCCCTCACATTTGTCTAAGTGGATATGTGACATTTAGTTCAAAGATTTGCATTCGATTAGACTTACTACATTAGATGCATTTGCCATGTTGAATTTGTCAACATATTTTTCAAAATTTCCCATGCATAATGGCGTGTCTATCTAATTTGAGACTGTATGGTTTATTTAGTTAGTTCATACTGGTTATGTAGCATATGTTTTGGTAACCTCCCTTTTGTAGGTCTGCAGTTTATGCCCTGGGAATATGAATAGCCAGGGTTATGACTTGCTTCTGGGATCATCCAATTGCCTTAAGTACTTGTGAATATCATCTAAAGATACACATGCTATGATCTTACTATGCATATGTTGGTTTTAAATCAACCCATCTTAGCATTTGAAAGATGGTCCATGTGTTTTACTAGTTTATCCAATTATCTACTTGGTGGGCTTGCGTAGTTGTGGGTGCAATTCATTTTAGAAATAGTAGCATGCTATTTGGATGCATGGTATGTGGAAAGCTACTCGAGTGCTACTGCCCAATGTAGAAATAGCTTGAATAGGGATAACTTGAATATTCACTAAAAAACATCTCAAACTTTCCCCTATCACCAAAAGAGGTGTGAAACTCTTCTTTGAATAAAGTGCGTATCTAAGGTGCACATCAATTCTCAGAGATATGACTAGTTCCCTTGCAACATGCAATCGCACCTTTCTCTGGTTTCAATCAATAAAGGTGCAAACACAAATGTGCTAGTGGTTTCACAAGGTTAAATATAAACCTTCACTCTTGAGTCCTAATTGGCGATTAATGCTCTATGATTAAGAGCTAGAGTTTTGACTCTATCACACCCTATTTTGCATAGCATAAAAAAGAAACGGATGCAATCCTCAAGTTGGCAATACACATTTGACCTTTCTAGGGATTGCATAGACTCTTGTTTTTAGTTACCTCGGTTTATTTTGTTGAATAAGATGGCATGATATCTAGCTAGTAGAGATCAAATAATTATGCATAGTTTGCATGCGTACCTGCCTTTAGTGGGTCATGCAAACTCTTACCATGTCCAGTTCATGCATGTGTTGTGGTAGTTAATGAGTTCGTCAAAGTTCAAGAGATTAAAGGTGGTAATCTAAGAGGTAGTTATAGTCCAAGAGTCCAAGGGTGGCACAAGGAATAGTCTAAGAGCCCATGCTAGTCTAAGAGCATAAAGGTTATACTATCAAAGAGCATGTTGTACAAGGAATAGTCCAAGAACCCATGCTAGTCTAAGAGCCTAAAGGTCATACTATCAAAGAGCATGTGGTAGTCTTAGAGTCCAAGACTAGTAGTCGAAGAGTTTCTAAAACTTGAAGGGTGGTAGTCGAAGAGCAAGGGGTAGTCTAATATTTCCAAGGGCGGTAGTTCAAAAGATTGTGGTAGTTCATGAGTCCAAGGGTGGTAATCCAAGAGGTAATGATAATTCAAGAGTCTAGGGATGGCATGTGGAAGGATTTCCTAAGATCTCCTCCTCCAACTTACCACCCTATTGTTGTTTTTTTGGTCCATGGGTAATAGTTAGAAATATTTTGCCCAAAAAAAGGATCCCAAACTCATGGACATCTCTCACATTTTTTAGGGGATGATGGATATCTACCCACACTAGGATGCAAAATGGATAAATGCAAAGCTCGTAGTTTATAGTTTATCTTTTCAAATTTGAAACGATTATTTTCATGAAGAAGAGATTTTTTTTGGTAAGAAATTTAAAGCTATCTCATGAAAAAATTAAAAACAAAGATGTTTATAATAGGCATTAGCTATATAGTTTTTAAAAATTAGTGAAAGAAGTTGGTAGCCACAAATCATTTAGTTTTTAGTATTTATATATCTATAAAAAGATCACATGTTTAGTAGTCATTAGCTATATAGTTTACAAAAAAACAATAAAAAAGGTAGATGGTTTTGACAGCAAGTATCTACGTGCCAATGGGGAGTACATGTATGTTGAGTTGTAACTACTCGCATATGGATACAAAATATCCATGTAACATATGCTAGTCAGTGGTCCACATATGCCGACCGATAACTACTCGCACATGGAGCTGAAATATTAAATAACATATTGTACTTTATAGGTATTTATTAGGAAAAGAGAAATACTTGTCTTTGGCCAATTGTGGCTTGCATTCTCCAACTGATATCAGTCCATTGAAAGTCCAGCCAGTTGTGTAGTTCACGATTGCTAACTTGTATCAACCCGCAAATTACATGCTAGAGAATGTTACGGGCCACACTTGTTTAGTTACTAGTAAGATGAAATTTTTGGCATACTATAGCATGCATTTATGTGTAGTTTGTAATACTTTCTTTTCATAATAATTAGTCAAACTTATGTAGGTATGTTATGTACGTCTAAACTTATGGTTTGTATGTATAACCTAGCTAGGTGTCCTTTACTCTTTAGATTCGAAGAAAGAATCCAAGAAATTGATAGACCTACAAGAACCTGCCTCCGCTACTTCTATATTTTACAAGCATCTAATGCATACAACCCCCTCACCAAGACCACTAGAAATCAATGGATTCCACACGTCTATGCTAAAATCCAAGTGTTCTCCAATCAATTGAGTACAGTACCAATGAACGTGTGATGCCATTTCTACAAATTTCGTGCACACTCTTCACAGGTGTGCTGAGCAAATATGCCACCTGGAGTGCCAAAGCATACTGAAAGAAATGACTCTTTACATGGAAAGCAGTTTTTAAAGAGAAAGTAGTGGTGGTAGAGAAGTCACAAAGCACTGTTAAGCATTGACAAGAACACACACAAAGTAGTGCTAAAGCAATGAGATCCACAAAGCACATGTAGAGTACTTTGCATATTCCATGTAAAGCAGTATAAAAATGCAAAGCAGTGACCAAGCAATCAGAAAGCAGTGCCAAAGCACTACCAAACCACTCACAAGCAGTGCTAAAGCACTACAAAAGCACTCACAAAAGCAACCACACACAAAGCAGTGCCAAAGCAATATGAGAACAATGACTATTTATAGGAAAGCAGTTTTAAAAGAGAAAGCAGTGGTAAAGCACTCTCACAAAGCATTGGTAAGCATTGTCAAACTACTGAAAAGCACATGTAAAGCATTACAGAAATAGAAAAATAGAAAGTAGTAGCAACTGGGGATTTTTTCCAAGCGACCCTGCACCCTACAATGTGTGTCTTCCAAACACTCATTTGCAAAACAAAACTAGTGGTAAGGATGGCCACACGTAAGCACACACACCACAACAAATGCTTTTCTATCAATAGTAAAGCCACATATACCACAGGGCTCTACAATCATAAGACACGTTGAATCCTCATCTTCTATACTGGCAATTGTTGGTGGGGCCTGGGAAAATACAAAGAGGCTGGTTGGACTAGACTCTTTCCTCATTTTTTTGGCAAAATAATATTGTTGCTACCTCATTTGAAAGACATCAAACTTTTCACGTAATTGCACCTACATGTTGAAACAACAAAAAAATTGAGCTTAGGTAAACACAATGGATTGTGGAAACATCACAAAAAAACTTAAGGACTGACACAAAGTGTATGATAAATTTTATAATCTTACCTCCAAATTAGGTATGCTCTCCTGAAAATTTGGGGATTCTACTTTGAATCCTAGGATCTCCAATGTGCCCGTGAATGAAGGCAATGTCTGCTTGCAGTTCTTTGGAATGCTCCAAGTCAATTGAAGGAGCCAAAAGTCATATTTAATTTTGTGCTGCTTGGAGATTTGTCCTCAATGTATGTACTACTGTCGGCAAATTCTCTTGGCATAGCCTGTCTTTCTTGGCCATTTCTATTGCATTCACAATTCTGTCCACCTCTTCAATTGCCTAGTCAAGTCTCATCTTTGCAACATGCATGATTTTTTACTGTTGACTAGCTCAAGCATTCCTCGCGCATTGTGTAGTTTACAGATGGTGTCCCACGACCATGTGAGATTTGGGTAGACGAAGACCATGGCCTATGAGAAGTAGAGTGCTACTACAATTCCCGCTCCCTATACCTCGACACTTTTGACATCTTCCTCCATTGCTATTTTGGAGGGGTCAGTTGTGCTAACAGATTATTCTTTTGTTGGAATCGTTCAATTTTTCATTGGAGCTTACCTCATTGTTGGACTGTACAAACCATGCCTTTAGCGAATTCATCCCAGTTGTTGACAGTGAAATCATCCTTTATAGGGGCATTTTTCATAGACTTGCAATGCTCAAGGGAAAACCCCAAGCAAATGCAATCCCAAACTGCATATTCGGGGGCACCTCTTGGTGAACCCGAAAGTGAAGGTCCAGAGCCTCTTGTACAAGGTCCGGGTCCTGAAGACTTTTGGCCTTCACCCTTTAGTCCTTTAACTTTCGTGGTTGACTGAACATAATGAGCCATTCTCTTACTGGAAGGTCATCATCTGTAAGCCTTCGCGGGTTCTTCCCAACCATGCTAAGACCATAAATGTCATGAAAATCTATAGCAGTATGACAAAATCTCTTGGCTTGCAGGTCTATGGATGATCCACACATTCTTAAACTTCCACAAATATATGAGGATGAAATACATTCTGGTGTCATTCAAGAATTACAAAATATGCATGTGATGAGGAGAGAAAAATGTGTGGAGAGTATGATGGGTAGCTTCTTCTTTTATTTTGATATAATAAATTGCAATCATTCTAAGTTTCTGAAGGACAAATTGATGTAATGGGATCTAGAGTCCTAAGGTCTAAGGTTGTGAGTGTGTGAACACATGGTGTGCCTAGATAGGTGTCAATAGGTGTGATTGAGTGAATCTAGGTGTGTGGTGTGTGACTGAGAGAATCATGGAACTAATTGAGAGATTTGTGGATCTAGATGCTCTACTGAGGTCACATGTGATGTCACTACTAAATATAACTGGAGCCTATATATTCGGCATGTCTCTCTTGAATAATCTCTCTCTTTTGCTTCACTTGCTCAATTCTTCTTGCAACTCCAACATGTGGTATAAGAGCCTTGGTTCACTCTCCTTGAGACCTCCTTGAGTGCCATGTCAGCATCTTCTCCCTCACACTCTGTTCTTCTCCATTTTCTCCTCTTATTAGCAGAATTTCCAAGTGCTTGTTCTCCCAACGTAGGAAACCATTCTCCAAACCCTTTCATCCATAGATTCCCATCATATAGGTGCACTTCACTCCAGAGGGTTTCTGGAAATCATCCTTCTACAGCCCATACTGATACTTGCTTCATCCCAATCCATTTTTGTTGATACAGCTTGCTGGAGCCACCATTTCAAAAATGGTATGAGGTCACTTAGGTGACTCTATAGGCTATCTTCTAGTGAACTTTGAGGGCAAATGGTTAAGGGAATGAGGAGAAACTAAGGAAAAACCAATTGGGTTTTGAAGAAGACATGTTTTTTGGAGGTGGAGAAGATGCTACTGCCCCTGGTGGTGTGAAGCTTCATTTGCTCTGAGAATTGCACTGAGTCTTCTACTTCCAAGTCCCTTTGATTGCATAGCAAATTCCCTCTACTTGATGCTTTGTGGACTGAGTTAGCCTCTGTTTTCTACAAGCATTTGTAGACTATTTTTGAAGGTTGATGCTACATTAAATGCTAAGGTGATGGTTGAGGAGTTAAAGTACAAATCAGAGATTTAGAGATTGCTTTTTTAGTTGTGAGAATGCTCTTTGAAGTTTAGTTGAATGCATTTTTCATCTTTTATATTGAGGTTATGATACTTTGAAGTGGATTTCAAGTCATACTCTCAGGGGGGTCACTATGTATAAACCCTCTATATCACGTGCGTTCAAGGCCTATATTTAAAGTCCCTTATCTGTAAAAAATTTCATGAATAAAATGTACCCCTTTTCTATACAAATCTGTAAATTTTTTCCAAAACTATTTTCAATAGTCCCTTATGTATATTTATTTCTGTAAATTTTAGAAATTAAAAAAATCCTTCTGTTGAACTCACGTGATAGGGTTACATATGATGAGTGACCCCCCCAAGGTCATACTATCTTGTTGACTAGTTGACTAGTGTGGGTTGACTATGACAAGAGCTTTGAAGGAAGAATATATTATGTAGACTATTGTAGCAACTGCTTCAGCCCAATAATAATCTCGTAGGTCTTTTTGGTTGAGCATGGCATGAGATACCTCTCCAATATGCATGTTTTTCCTTTATGCAAGTCCATTTTGTTGTGGGGTATGACTCATGAATATTGCTGCTTTATGCCATGCTCTTGCAGGAACCTTGCAAACTCATTTGAGAGGTCTCTCCCACTCCATCTAACCTTAGGCATTTTATTTTTAGGCCTATTTCTTTTTCAACCATAGCTTTAAAAGCTTTGAAATGCCCAAACACTTCACTTTTCTTTTTCATAAAATACACCCAAAATTTTCTGTTGTAGTCATCAATAAAAGTGACAAAATAATCACAGCCTCCAATAGATGCAGCTTTAGTAGTCCACACATCAGAGTGGATTAATTCCAATGGCCTCTTACTCTCTTGAACATGTCTAGGAAATGGTTTCCTTGTCTGCTTTCCAAATTGACAGGCTTCACATACCTTATGCTTTTCTGCAACCTTGAACTTAGGCAATCCTACAACAATATTTTGGGCCTGCATTAATTTCAGTTGCTATACATTAACATGACCAATGCGTTTATGACGAATATCAATATCTACAACTACACCGGTCCCATGTGCAAACATTGTTGCACTCAATTCAAGCATGTCTGCATCCAACGTAAACATCCTACCCTTGTTCTTCCCTTTTGCTATCAAGCGACCTTTATTTTTCATATCCTCAACAAAGCATCCATGAGGATTAAATCTGACCTGCAAGCCTTGCTCAACCATTTGACCAACAGAAACCAGGTTCTTGGTGATATTTGGGACATGAAATACATCAGACAGGTATTTCTTTTTCCCATCTTGCATAGACAAAGGAATTTTACCAATCTGCGCAATAGGATGTGCAGTATCATCACCAGTCTCCACAAATCCTGGTCTTTCCATTTTCCTTGCATCTTGCATCCATTCTGCATGACCTGTCACGTGGTTTGATGCACCTGAGTCAACATACCACACATCATTGCTTTCTTCTGCACTTGTCACAAAATTGGTCATGTGCTGCACCATAAACAAATGCTCATTTCTGTCATCACCCTGTCTACTAGAGGATGCATAAATGCCTTGCTGCAATTTTCCATTCATGATGTCATTCTACTTTTTATAGCAGTCTTTAGCCATATGACCCATTTTACCATAGTAGTGGCATTGAACATTGTTTGCATTTTGGCCTCTCTGCCATCCACCATGACCTCTTTGGCTCCCCCTATGTCTAAAGTTACCATGTCCTCCTCCATAGGACTGGTTTTTTTGAATTTTCTACATTGTGTCGGGCGCATGCCCTTTTCTACTTTTTAGAATAGTCGGTTGGTTGGAGCGCGTCTATAGAGGCATCTCAGAGCGCATCTAAAATCGCATCTACAGGTGCACCTAGACTATTTGCAGACACAAATAGCTGCATCTATAGATGCGCTGTTATATGCAAAAATAGACGCGCTTCTCAGACGCTTCAGCTCTAATAGTAATGTTTTCTTCCCTTCCCCTTTCTTCTTAGTTCATCAGTAATCGTCTTTTTTTCTTTTTTCCAGTTCATCATGTGGCCAGGAAGCTCTTTGGGCTCACTTGATCTCCAAGAGTCTATTTTTATGTACTTATATAACTTTTAGGGCACCCTCCCAGTCCTATGGAGTTATACGGGTATATGACGGGTACTCTAAAGACCCCCCAGGAGTCGGCAGTACAGACTCCAAACCACCCCACACCAGCTGAGATTACCCCAGCGGAGTCAACACAACCTAGCCGGCTACACAGTCGAGGCCCTTCTCCCATGCCATCTTATGCCCCTTCCCCCATGCCGTTAGGAGGTCCTTCTGTCTCACAGACCCGTCGGCGTACTCTTGTGTAGTTGAGACTCGGTTCTCTAGCTACGAGTGGTCCACGTAGTCCCATGTAGTCTCCAGCTATGAGTGGCCAATGCGCTAGCTCGACACAACATGGTAGCAGGCGTAGTAGCAGGGAGAGCAGTGGGGGATGCATGGCACAGTGCTTTGGGAGGGGTGGTGCTGGGGACGATGATGATTCAAATGATTTGGACATGCCTCCGAGTGATGGTATGATCTTCTATGACATCACTCACACAGGAGGCATCTTGATGGATGCACGGGGGAAGGACATCATGGCCTTCATGCAGTCTGTAATTGCTAACAATTACAGAGATTGCTTTATCCACTACAAAGACCATCCAAAGAGGTTGGCTGATGAGACCCTCGCTGCTGTTTGCTCTAGGTATCCTAACCCCGCCAATCGTCAGTTCACATATAAATGGGCCAAGTCAAAGATTGTTACGATACTTGGCAATAAAAGATCTTCGCTTAGGAGGTAGGCACTAGCGGAGCTTGCCAGGCTTGAGGCAGGTCAACCACCAAGGGGCCCGCCCCACACTGCTCACAAGCGTGAGTGGAAGAAAGCAATGAAGTCAGCGAGGGAGGACCCCAGTCTGCAGCACGTGGAGGCACGAAGGATCCAGATGGAGCAATATGGAAGCGTGCATTTTGGAGCAGGAGATGTTGAATCATGGGAGGCCCAATTTGTAAGTATCGATCTCAAATTATATTGCTTATGTAGTTTATTAGGAGGTTGTTTCTTTGTACTAAACCCTCTGCAAATTGTGTCATCTTGCAGCTTGAGATCGTGGGCAAATACCCTACTCCTGTCGAGATAGCCTACCATTTCCACCATCACAGAGGAGATACATGGAAGCACTTCTATCACGATGGGTTGATTACTGAGGAGCAGTATATCCGGGCTACTGGAGTGGCCCCCAATGTATTTGAAAGTAATTAAATAATGTCAACATTATAAGTAAAGATTTCATTTGTCATACATTGATATATGGTCCCTTGTTTACAGGTCCCTGCACAAGAAGACGAGGAAGAAGATGAGGAAGGAGGCAGAGAAGGGAGTGCAGAAGGGAGCATGGAAGGGAGCGAGGATGTGGAGAACAGAGATTAGTCGTAGAAGTAGTGCTAGCTACTCTTTTTTGTACTTAAAACCAGTGGCTTGCTTCATGCCTCTTGTATATACACTCCTCTTATTTTTTGTATTTGAAGTAACATGACATGGCTTAGCTTCGTGCTATATGTACATACAAGCACTTTTTGAGCTTTTAATTTTATTGCGTTTTGGAGTTGTAATGTTTTATTTGGAATTGTAATTAAAATGTGGTTGGCTGTAAGAATTGAATTACACAATGTGGAAATGGGATTCCTGTAACTATATAGCATACACAACATACACAGCATTCTGTAAATTAAAAAATATATATTATGTAGCGCATCTATCAGTGCGTCTATAAACGCATCTATATATGTGTCTGTTTGTTCGGGGAGCATCTATTTGCACATCTATAAGACCATTTATAAATGCGTCTATACACGCATTTAACGATGCATCTGTTTGTTTTTTAAATTTTTTAGCAAAGCGTCTATTTAGGCATCTAGATGTGCATCTATACGCGCGCCTGTCTACTATATAGATGCGCTATTAGATGCGGGTCTCTAGATGTGCAAATAGACGTGCAAATAGATACACCCGTAAGTTTTTTTTTAAGTTCAGTAAACGCATCTGTGTGCACGTCTATGGGTGCTTTGTCTTGTTGTGTTCCAACCCAAGTTTTGCATTGAATCTCCTCGGTCCACTGTATGATGGGGTGGAATGTCTCAAATTTGGATATTTTGCTATGAGTTCCTCGGGGGGGTCACTCATCGTATGTAACCCTATCACGTGAGTTCAACAAAAGGATATTTTTTATTTCTAAAATTTACAGAAATAAATATACATAAGGGACTATTTAAAATAGTTTTGGAAAAAATTTACAGATTTGTATAGAAAAGGGGTACATTTTATTAATGACAAATTTACACAGATAAGGGATTTTAGAAATATGCCTTGAACGCACGTGGTATAGAGGATTTATACATAGTGACCCCCCCGAGATGAGTTCTCAGCGTCTTGCTGGGAATAATGGTCCCCAGACCATCTACGTGCATTTCATTGGGTACACGAAGCCGATGGGAACAGTTGTATTTTATCCAGGGGTGAACAGAGACTTTTTATATGCCTTTATATACCACATACACACTCCTATGTGCTAGCGTAAGCATTACAACTAATGTGTTGAGTATTATTAAGATACAGTTCTAAATTTTCCGATGCACTACATTGGCATACAATGCATTATGCATGTAATCTTACAAAATTTTATGTATGAAAGCAGAGAGGGGGTTTTAGGAAAGCTAGTGAACAAAATATATTGCAAGAAGGCATTACAACAATACCCTAAGGTGTAATCCTACACTTAGTGAGCCAAGCAAGCAGTTCAAGTGTTGGAAGGGGTCATCAACACACGAGAGAGTGAAGGAGGTTATGAAGACGAACTGACGCTCCCATGTGATGAAGAATTGCTGTTGAAAGATTGCAACCTGGGCTTGCCCGAGGATACCAATTTGAAACTTGCTGGACTATCTTTTTAGCAATGTCTTTTTTCACCTGACCCCAGCATGGCAAGGACCGGTGCGCTGCCTCAGAGCCCAAAGCGCTCTTGTAAATGTTCTTGGAATCCAAAGGAATAAATGCGATTTCGCACGGCAGATAAAGCTTGAGTAAAAGTCTATGTAGACGAGGGATATGGACGGAATGATGAAACTGACCTTGAGGGAAATGATGGAGACCAAGGAGAAAATGGAAAGAAGGATGAAAGGTCTGATGTATGGACTGATACAGAAAGGCGCGGAGACAGAGAGAATATAAGGGTGGCGACTCACGAGACTGTTCCCTGCCAACAGTTTAATATTATTGTCCTCAAAGTAATGAAGCTTGAGAGTCCTTAAAGGAATTTTGATTAGATTGCCACCACCCCTGGATAAGAAGCACATCAAGAAAGGTTGCAAGACTAGAATGGCAGTGCCTTCCAAGACAGTCATATGATTGTGTAGGACTATACCATGGTATACTTTTGAAAGTAAATACCCAAATGCAGATGTCAAACTCGCATACAAGGCATCCCTTTGTGATTCTGTCACGAACAGGACCAACATTAATCTTTTCTTATTTGCCATAGGACCTTCTATGATAAACCGCACAAGTTCAACTATTCGTGACACTGCAAGGTCTTGCAATTCATCTATGAAAAATACACATGGCTTCTCCCAAGCATGACCGCTCATTGTTATGAAATGCTCTGTATCAATGCCATTGATGTGTGCAAAATTTGTATCATTCTCTGATAGCAAGATATCATAGGAGAAGCTGAATGGAGAACCATCATCTAAACCACCGATTGCTCTACCTTGGGTAGTGGACTGCAAGGCCTTTTTTTTAATGTCCATATATTTTGTCTCAACAACCTTTGGCATTTTAGCTCTTAGATCCTTTGTTGGTGTGGCATTTGCATCCATTGAAGCCAACCACTCTATAGCCCATGTCTTATCAAGGAGTTGAGTTAGACTAAGTGCTTTCTTCTTATTCACATTAATTGACTTGCCAGCTAACTCATCATCAGATTTCAATAAAAACAGTAGTGCTGAGAGAGCAGCCTCACTTTGAATCATTTGGGTGACTACTTCATCCAAGTTGCTATGCTTGCTCTTCTTTCCAAAGAAGTAGTCACCGCTTAGGATCTTCTTGCATACTTCTTCTGTTATTGCATCTGGAACAAACCTTAATGCTCTCCACCAAACAATAGACATCGGTTTCATTATTTCTTTCCTCTGAGTTGCAGTGTGCTCTAGTGCCTCAAAGGATATCTTTCCTATTTCATATGCTTGGCAAACATCACTAAGTCCTCGTGGAGGAGAATGCAAGTAACATCCCTGTATCTTGCAATGGTGGTGTTTAGATCCTTTGCCTCAACCTTATTACTTGGTATGCCTTGCATATTGCTTACAACACCTTTCAAACATCTATAGAGCCAAGTCCTCTTTGCCATGTACTTAGATGTACGTCTCTTGCCCTTCACTGTTTGTGGCTTTCCACAACCCACCCATAACTCCCTTGCCTTTATCAAGATCTCAGAAAGAGAAGAGCCTTTTTTCAACCTAAATGGAGCTAAATTCAACCTTTATGATTCTAGAATGTACTTCGAGTCATCGTTAAATATGCATACATGAAAAATGACCCGTTGAAACTTTTCCATCCACTCAATTTGTGGCAAGTTTCCTTTTCTTCCCTCATCAAGGGCGATCCTGCAAGCTTCACAAAAGTGTTGCCCATCAATGGGCTCAAACTTGCATCTTTACAAGAATCTATTCTTTGCCAGCATGTATCTCTTCTCGATGTTAGTCCCATATCAGCTTTGGTACAAAGAATCTCCATGAACAAAGTCACTCCTTCTAAATTTCTCAAAAGCATCAAGAAAGTCCATGTGCTTTTGAAATGTGACATCATGCAATGTAGGATCATCTTCTTGAAGTCTCTTAAATGCCATAGGATGAAGAGTGACATTAGAGGCAACTAGAGTTGTTGTTTTCCTTGTATCTTCATACAATTTGCGTGCAAATGTCTTATCTAGCTTTCTTTGATTTTTGAACAACGAAGCTCGATCAATAAGCATTGTGGCCATGCTGAATTGTGAAAATCCCCAAATGTACCCCTCATCCTCTGGAGGATGTAAGTCTGCCACACTTATAGAAAAGTCTGCGAGACTTGTATCTTCTTGCGGATCCTCCTGATCATCACTATCCAACTTTTCGCCTAGTTTTAAATAACCTGCACTTGAACAATTTGCACGTGGAGTAGGAGTTATTTTTTCTCTCTTTCTGGGAATAGCTGTGGAACTGGAATCTGCTCCACGATCACTCCTTGTTCCTATAGTTGCAGCAGTTGATGGTGCAGGTATAGTTGGAGATACTGTAGTTACTACTGCAGATATTGTAGTTACTCTTGCCGGAGATACCATAGTTATCGCCACAGATATTGGCGATACAACTTGAGGGTTAGATGTTATAGATGGCATACTTACTACTATTGAAGGTACAACACCACCACTTGGAAATGCATCCCACATTTTCTTCAATGCTTCCAAGGCACTAAGTAATTCTTGGGATCCCTCAATTGAATCTGGTAAGGGCTTCAAGAAGTTCTTGTGCGTAACTCGTAACTTGTAGACCATATCGTCATTATTTCCTTTGCACACAACTTCTATCAAATTGTTTTCTTTAATGTTGATGGTTGAGACCATGCCACCATTTCTTACTACCTCTGGAGAATATTTCATGCTTGACACATTCTCGGTAGTGATCACCAAAAAATACTTTGATTTGCGCTCCATAAAATACCAAGCATGTTCAAGATATTTGAAAGACACCTTGGAACCAAAACTCAAAGCCATAGTTTTCTGCAAAGCAATCAAAAGCAAAAAATGAGAATTACACTGATTTTCAAACTCAAAATATTAAAAAAATTGCTAATTAAATATTTAAATATTAAAAATTGAAATTTCAAAAGTTTAAATATATTTTTATATTTCTAGATACTATTTTTTCATCTAATATTTTTCTACATAAATAATTTAATTCAAAATATTTTATAAACATGGATAAAAGAATTTAATTTAATTTTCCTAAAATTTTATTTGATTTTTTAAAATTTTTACTTTATTTATTTAAATATCTATATATTTTAAATTAAATTTTATTTTTTTACATCTTATTTATTTTTATATTTTTATATTGTTATTTTTTTAAATTAAATTTATTTTTTTCGTTTTTTTTTTGGGAGCCCCCAAGGGCCCCCACTTAAGGAGAGGAGGGGATTAACCCCCCCTAACCTGTTGCGTGTGCAACAGGTTAGGGGGGGTTAATCCCCCCACCTCCCCACCCTCCTCGCCATCCCCTCCCCTCCCCTCCCCTCCTCTCCCGTCTGCCCGCCCCTCCTCTCCCATTTGCCCCTCCCCTCCCCGCCCCTCTCTCCCCTCCTCTCCCATCTGCCTGCCCGTCCCCGCCCCTCCCCTCCCCTCCCCGCCTCTCCCCTCTCCTCTCGCCTCCTCGCCCCTCCCCTCCCCTCCCGTCTCCCCTCCCCGCCCCTCCCCTCTTCCCCCGCCTCCCCGCCCTGCCCTCCTGTCTGTCCCCCCTCTCCTTCCCTCCCCGCCCTGCCCCTCCCCTCTCCTCCCGCCTCCCCTCCCCGCCCCTCTCGGCCCCTCCCCTCTCCCCTCCACTCTCGCCTCCCCTCCCCGACCCTCCCCCCCTCCCCTCCGATCTCCCTATCATCATTTTTTGGAGAATCTTTTTTCTGCTGCTCCATCCTGTCCTGTACAGTATGTTGGTGCTGCTCCATTGTCTCCTCCACTGCCCCAGGAGCATCTGTTTGCTGCTACTCCATCTTCTCCTCAACAACATCAGCAGCAGGTCCTTGCTCCTATGGCTTCTCCTCCTCAACACTAGGTGCTTGTTCCTGTGGCACCAGATTAGCTTCATCTGTGGCATCAAGGTGTATGACACCTTCTTGTACTTTAGAGCTCTCACCCAACTCGACAATAGCTGGTACAATAAGTTTGGGGGAGGCATAGCTCAAAAACCTCCAAATTGTATGAGCTCTAAAATTATATACATAGTTTGAGCTGAAGCTATCTTCTTTCATCTGCAATGGCATATGATAATTTAGAACACTTTGTATCATTATGAATTATCAACAAGCTAAATGAAAATTATTTTTTCTTACAAGGTCTGGCTGTTCTTTCTCAAAATAGCTTGAAAGTAGATATTTGGCATTAATCAGCACTCTCCATCCGCAGCTACTTGAATCATCTTTTTGTGGTGTCTGTACAGTTGGAAAGATATGTTAGAAACTGTTAACATCTAAACAAAACAAAATTATTCAATAAGTTCAAAGGCATAGCATGAAATAGACATAAGTAGAGGGAACGACTTTTTACCTCTAGATTTATTGGCTCTATTGAATCCAAAAGAGAGACATTAGGAGGACAGTGATCCAATGCATCTAGAAGCCTTCTAATACAACTACAATATATATAATTTAGTTAGTATGATATCAAAATAATGAAGTTTTAAGTTCAAAAAGCACACACAACACTTACAATTTCAGCTCTGTGTGTGTGTTTTTAAGAGAGTTGAATATAAAGCATTGCTTCTGCTGGGATGTCAATAGAAACAAAACTCCAGTGGTCACTGCATAAGGAAAAAAGCATTAGGAAATCAAAGGCTACAAGAGTTCTCAATCTTAAAGAAGAATCTTAAAAGAAGTAGTCACCCACATACCTGTTATGGTATGGAAGTAGCAAAACATCAATTACTTCAAAATTGCAGTGTCTGAACTAGCTGGAAATACTGATGGGAGTTTCCTTTGCATCTCTTAACTTAGAAGAAATGGCAGGATCAATAATATGGATTGTATGCTGTACAAAGGGGTGAAGCCAGCTTCTCATCATGCTGCATAGGACCAAAAAATAATTAGGGTAGGGTATAAAGGAGGTACAAGGAGGATTGTTTTGCAAAAAATGTAAAATAATAGATACTTACTAGAGCATTGCAAGAATGATAGTATCTGAGCAATACTCATTCTTATGAGCCAATGCTACCAAGCATGGTTTTGTCAAGTCAAAATCATTCACTGAAAATTCATCCTCAATATGGACAACTATATTAGGGCCCAGCTCCTACAACCTTCTATGTATTTGCAGCTCCCTCTTTCCAATCTCCACATCTATAACAGATTTTGTTTCTTTTATTTGCTGCTTTAGTGACTCCTCATAAGCAGTCCTCCCTCTGGTGTTCTTTGAGTGGGTTACTGCAATAACCTTAACCTTATCTACCTTCAACTTCCTTGTAGGTGGAATTAATAATATGTCTCTCATCTTTATGTCCTGCCATTCCATAGGATGAACAAGCTTGTCATACCTC
The DNA here is from genome assembly GCF_047967505.1 of Dipteris shenzhenensis. Classification (NCBI taxonomy): domain Eukaryota; kingdom Viridiplantae; phylum Streptophyta; class Polypodiopsida; order Gleicheniales; family Dipteridaceae; genus Dipteris; species Dipteris shenzhenensis. The sequence goes on along the minus strand of NC_141605.1, from coordinate 47,627,253 downwards.
CATCTCACTCTGGACAAAGTGTTGAAGTCTTTGGCCATCAAAGTCACCCTGTGAGCATGGGCTGCTACCATCATTGCATCTTCAAAATATTTTTCCAAGTAATCCTCTGCCATTTCCTGTAAGTAAAGAATGGCAGTCATGTTCCACCTGAACCCAAGGTGCCAACTATCAGATATTTCTCTCACCAGTCTTTGAAAAGGTGCCTTGGGGATTGCAAAGCCTATAGCTTTCTGTTGCTTCCTGATCTCCCTTAGCACACCTGCACCATGATTCAATATCTTGGCCTTTTGCTTGAGCAGGCTCATTGGCTTACCCTTCCTGCCATGTGCAGCTCTTCCCTTTGGAGGCACACTAAATTTCTTGGTACCTGCCCCAGCTGCTGTTGCTGCAAGCCCTGGCCCTTTGCCAGCTTTCCTTGCAGTTGACTTGGTTCTTGCCATCACTCTGACAAACTGCATACAAAGCAATGGAAAGAGATTACAGCCATGGAGAATATGTTTTGACAAAAAAAAGGCAATCACAGGGGTGGATGAAGCAACATTGAAAAATTTGCAATAAAACACGATACGAGGAGTTTGAAATTCCTAACAGGTCCAAATCGCGTTTTCCTGCAAATTCCTGAAATGATATGCTGGTGCATTCCTACAATGATTTCTCTGTCTTTACAACTAAATACAGTACGAATGGAGTTTATGCAAGAAGAGTACAGCCATGGATAGCTATGGAAGTCACAAAACCAGAATGACAGGGGTGGATGAAGCAACATTTCAATATTTGCAACAAAATGCGATTTCGGCAGTTTGAAATTCCTAAGGCCTTCTCCTCACGTTTTCCTGCAAATTCATGAGGCAGCATGCTGGAATATGCCTTCAGTCATTTGAAGGTGTTTGCATGTCCATGCAAGATGGATTGAGTCTATGGAAGGCAAGAAGTGTGCACAGACTGAAGGAAGAACCCATAAGTACAGTTTTACCCTCACATGCAAATATCACACTTGAACATCTGCATTCCTACAGTGATTTCTCTGTCTTGACAACTAAATAAAATATGGACTGAGTCTATGCATTTCCATGCAGGATGGATTGTTTCTATGGTAGGCAAGAAGATTGCAGAGACTGAGGGAAGAACCCATTATTACTGACCTGAAATCTATCTGTGGATGTGCTGTGCTGCTGATGAGTACCCTGTGCTGGGGATGAACCTGTGCTGCTAGTCAGGATGCTGATGTTGTAGAGTATGGAGGTAGGGAGACAAGAGAGCAGAGATTGGAGGGCAAGAGGGCTAAGACAGGATACCATAAATAAGTGCAAAATACAAATAAGGCATCTACTAAATCCCACACGTGTGGAATGTAGTCATTTTTCACACGTGTGGATGGGACCCAGATCTCTTGGAGTTTGAAATTTGGCACGTGTGAAAGGTACACTTTATGCCTTGGAACTTGTGCCATTCATGATTTCATAATCAATTCCACAACCACTCTTCCCTCCCCTGCCTCCCAATCTTTCATCCCTGCGAGGATCCTCGTATCTTCCATTTCCTTCTCTCTCTGATCCTTTCCTACCCAGCACACTCCATCCAGACTGCAACCTACCTGAAGAGTACTACCACTGCCAGATCTCCAGGTTACCTAGAGTGCAGAGTTCAAGCTAGTGAAAGAGCAAGAGATTCACCAGTGCAACTCCAACAGCATGGAAAAGGAAAAAAAAGGTCAGAATTCTAGATTGTTTTCAATGTTTTTTGACATATATTTCTTCCATCCATTGGATTTTTGATGTCCAAATGTCTTCACTCAGCTCCACCCTTCTTGTTACATATTCATTTGATACTGTCCAAGAATGTGGTAAATCACCCAGGAATTTGATTGGAGATGGATATGAATAGAACCTAGAAATTTGCAACAAAATGCGAGGAGAGTGGTTTATACATCTCTAAGTAGCCCATATCGCATTTTGCTGCAAATTCCTATTGTTGACACATTCCTCATGAAAAGCTTCACTCAGCTCCTGCATATCAAATCATACTGTCTAGGAATCAATGAGATGAACCTAGTGTTTGATTTGACATGCATATGAATAGAACTGGAGAATTTGCAACAAAATGCGAGGAGAGTGCTTTATATTTTCCAAATGGTCCCCCATCGCGTTTTGCTACAAATTCCTGTGTCTGATTTGGTTCTCACTTCTACCTCATTGTTTTGCTATCTTTGGCCCTGTGGAATTCTTCCTTGATGATGAGAAATGTTTTTGCTTTGGAACAATTGACTCCCAGGCCCCACCTTTCAAGAGGAAGCTGGACTTTTCTGCTGCTATTATTAGACCACAGCAATCACCAAGTGAGTCATGAGAGCTCATGAAGGAATTATCTGGTGATATCCTATGCATTCACTGATTGCATATGTTAGCATATAGAATTCAAAGTATGTAAGTTTTTGAACAGGCAAAAGGAAGAGACTGGAGCAGAATGCTGATTCTTCCATCACAAAACAAAAGGAACCAGAAGAGGACAAGTCTCCAGATTTGCTCCTATTTGAGTTTCTTCACAAATGCAAGGCTCAAAGTAACTTCCACATATACCATAGTATTTTCAACATGGAGTTCACAATGAGCTCGATACTGGAGCATCACAAAGATTTTCTTTCAGACTATTGGGATACCTTCAAAGAACTGACAGAGGCAGGAAGAATTGTGGAAGGAGAAAAGGTTTTTGTGCATATAAATCATATTGTCTCCATTGACAGGCTGAGGTACCATGTGAACAGAAGATTTGATAGCCTACCTGATCAATATAAATTCAACTGTAACTTGCACACCAGAAAGTGCAGAGTGCTTGAGGAAACCATGGCATTCCTTACGTACATTGTCTTCAGTCAGGAGTCTTTGGATGAACAAGGGCAGGAGACTGAAGAAGAAGACACATCTGAGGCAGAGGAAAAAGAGGATGTTTCTTTGGTAATAGAAATGGCAGAGCAAGAAGAAGATATCAACCTTCAGGATGAGGGGCTGCAAGTGGCTGCTCTTGACCTTGTTCAACTGAGGACAAAAACTCTTAGGGGAGCAGAGCCATTTGAAGATTTTGATGTTCAGAGCAGCAAGTATGCAGTGCCCATGCTTCCAGGTGTCTTGATTGGTGGAAAAGATTATGTTTTCCTCCATGATATAGACTGTATGTTCAATTTGAGGGAGGACTATGCCATTTCCCTTATTGCCCAGGCTTCAAGGCTTGACAAGGAGGTTGGCATAGAGGATGACCATTCACTACTGGCTTTGGAAACAATTTTTGATCCTACAAAGGCCCTTACTTTTTGTTTCAAAGAGGCTGAAAAGTTCTAAGAGCCAGATGAAGCTGCCTTCCAGCTCACACAGGAAGCTATGAATCTCTCAGCACTATACACAAAAAAGCTTAAAGAAGAGGCTGGACAAGAGGGGAGAGGAATAAATCTTTGGAAAGATGAACTGCTTGTTGCTGATGAAAATGAGAAGGTACTTCAAATCAAATACTTTGTCTTCTGCTTAACTTTATTTTGTAGGTTGTGTATTGTCTCACTCCAATCTTTTGATATGTGGCAGCTACAAATTGAGGATGACACATTCCTCCAGAGATCAACTGGAAGTAGGCCGGTTGGGTTTCACAAAATGTCAAGCCTAGCTCATTATATTCATGATCTAGGCAATGCTAAGATCTTGATTTACCATAGGCAGTTGAGCAACAATGGAGAAGCCATTGTTTACTTCTTAAAATGTTTGTCCAGGGTTTTAGGTGGACATGATCTTTCATGGCAAAAGGAAAAGATCATTTTGATAGAGAGGTTGTCTGCCATAGATATATTTGGAGATTATGTGAATAAGCAGGCCTCTAGGGCCACTTACTTTTTGTCTTACACTTCTTATGCATTAGCATGTGGTGTTAAGGAGCCCAAATGTCTGGAGGGCTATGGAAAACACAAGCTCATAAGGTTTCGAGAGCCACCCATGATTGCATCAGGCCACACAATCCAAGAAGACGTACAGGTGGAGACAGCTGAAGAAAAGGATACCCCTCCCAGACAAGCAACAGAGGCAAGCATTGATAAACAGACAATCAACATCAAGCCAATAAAGAAGAAAAAGACTCCAATCAAGATAAAAAAGAGAGTTCCGATTGGCAGGCCCTGGGAGAAATAGGATTTAGTCATCAAATATAGCACAAACATTATATTAAAGTTGAACTGATTTGTACAAAGTCTTTGATGTCTAGTATGATCTTGTATAAATGAACAATAAGTTGAAGATGAAATGATTTGTACATTTAGATAGAGTGGTGTCGTTAAATATTAAACAAACAATATATTGAAATTGTGAACAAATTGTATTACGTTTAGATCATATGTTTCACAAAAGAAATACTTTTGATGCATAACACCAAGAGTCACTTGTTCCACAAAAAAAAATTCTATTGATTGAGTTTGAAAACATGTGGACATAACAGCAATAAGTTACAAATGAGTCCTATTCATGTTTACTTGTCCATTTATGGTTTCTAAATATCTTCGATTCCCTCCATTGTCTATGTCTCTCTGTTGCCATTGAATTGTCTAGAGTTTGTCTTCGTCTTTGCTTTTGGGCTACAAGAAAAGCAAGCTTGATTTTGGAGCTAGCAACTTTTCTTTTAGCATGTAGCCTCTATAGTATGCCTCAGTAAAACCATTGGAAGACTTCCTTCAGACTATTTGCCTTCTGATTCCCTCCATAGTGTTGTGTGTGTCTGAAAAATGCATTACGTGCCATGTAGTGAGACTTCTCGATGTCTTGGGTAGACCAAATTGCTGGGCATCCATACTTTTTGACAAAATAGGGAAGGTGGTTGTAGATGATATGCTGTAAGACATAAGAATGCATAGTAAGTAATAAAAAAAAGAGGATCACACTTAAGTAAAAGAAGAAGACATAACCTTACCATGTAGTGAGTTATATTGCAGGCTGTCCACGCGTCTTTCATTGACTTTCCAAAATGTTTAATTGCCTCCTCAAAGTTCTTGTAATCACTCTTTGTCCATGTTACTTTGTCACAGAACATGAAGAGTTGATCAAGAGACCTCCACACCTCTGCCTTCCTATTTCGTGCTTCCCCATCTGCCTCATGATCTTTCACAACATTATGGACTTGCTTCCACAATCCATAATTAATCTTTGAAACTGTTCTACCTTGCCTTACTTGCTTACTATGTTTGGGTCGAGACAAGAATCTTCTTGCCTTAACACTACCAATAGAGGGCTTGATTGGTACCTCCTTGCCATTGGTAGACTTTTTAAAATCCTTTGTGATTTGAACATCTCCTCCATGCAGACCTATATCGGATAACACTTTTTCCAATGCTTGACGAGCATCCTTTCTATTTTTTTTGGGACGGAGTTTCCAAGCAAATCCAATATATAAAAATACCAATTTTTCAATAATTCGACATAGACCATGCAATGTGCAGATGTGAACATTACATAGTGGAATGTCCAGAATGGGCTTGAAGTCAGGGTCAACTTTATCTCTATTAGGTGCTCTCTTCCACCATTTTGAATCCATTACTTGAGCTGATTCTTTGCAGTAAAGACAAGGAGACTTTGTGTTTCCTCCTTTACTAACGTTATACATGCACTTAAGTGTTTTAAGATCCCCGGCCATGTGCCACTCTACTTGAAAATCACCTTTTCCTGCAACATGGAGATTCTCACCTTGCACTTGTCTTTTGATTATTCTTGGTATTTCCGTGTGGTGAAACACCCAATCTAGTGTTTCATGGTCTTCTGTCTTCACCTGCCAGATTATAGAAAACAAAAGTCTTACTATAACAGATTTGAAAACAATGACCAAAATCAAGTACAAAACAAAAAATGATCATACCTGGAACGAGCCTAACCACAATATGTGTTTCTCTGACTGCACACTAAAATACTTCGAACTCGCTTCAGTCAATGATGTATCAATTGCTCCATTCATCAATGTAATAGTAACTCTTTCCATTTTCTTTTCCTTTACAACCTCACACTCATCCAGTTTGATAACAAATTTCAAAATGCCTTTGCACTCCTCAAATGTTATTCCATAAAACTCGACCATTCTTCTTTGAAGTTGTTGTAGATCTACAAATATATTGTTCCAAGGATCATACACAGTGGTTCCTTTACCACCATGAAATATTTCTTCAATATGGATATATTGCCCAATAAGTTCATCTATACTTGCATTCAAATGACCTCTTATCCTCCACACGGTTGCTGGATTTGGCAGTAAAACTCGTTTAATCCTTTGATCTTTCAAAGTTGAGGATATCACATGGAAAATCGAACTATATCCCTTCCTGCTAACTCCACTAACATCAAGAGCCTCTTGGATTATAGTGCCATCAACTTGATTATTGGATACAAAGTCCTCTATAACATTGCGTTTGACTGTTTTGTATTTTTTTTCCTCAATCAAACCTTTTGCTACACCACAAGAAAGCAATCCTTTCATTTGTTTAACAGGAAGAAGGTTCGGATCCATATTTTCTTTTACAGGCTCCAATAATTTCCTATAGTAACAACACAATATGCCTATATCATTCAGCACCTCCATTCTTGTTTTGCGGTAAGGGACGAAATAGATATAATCATTTGAGAGCCTTTTTGAGTATACAAAATGATAAATTTCAATCTAACCTTGCTTCCTGAATTCGTCGCTTGCATCTACTAGTCCCAGCCTTCAAATTTGCAATGTTTTTAATCTTCCTGCTACGTAGTCTGTCTCCAAGCACGGTTCTCTTCTTTCTTGCTCTTGTCAACTCTTTTTTACTCTTTGAATGCTCCTCAATTTCATTCTGCAACTGCTGCTCCAATTTTTTATGAATGGCTATCTCCTGCTTCTTGGCCCCCTTTTCTTGTAGGTACATCATTTTATACGTTTCCGCAAATGCAGACTGCGCTGAAATATAACCAAGAAGTCCATTTTGTCCATCGCCGGCAAACCTCAGTAATGTGGTGGGATTGACAAATGGAGGTGTAGAGTTTTTTACTTGACATTTTGGATATATGCTTCCATCGCACCATAAGTCAATATGTTGAAGCCCTTCTCTTCTCATATTTTCCTGCTGTTGAGCATTCAGCACCGTATCCTTTCGTCTTTTTTGTGCTGGAGCATATTGTTCTTCTAAGTCGATGTGAAGATGGTGTAATCGCTTCTTCTGAGATAGTGACTCACTAGTATCGGCCATTTTTTGTGCTTCTGAGGTTGCGAAGTTTGTTTGTCAATCTCAAAGTCGTTTTGTAACATGAATCGTGGAAGTATGGCGGTATCCATGTGAATATTTTGAAAACTTGCAATCACCAAGTTCAATGATGGATTCTTTATGAAAGGCCTGCACACGTCGGCAAAAGAGATGCGGAATCTTTGGTAAACAAAAAAAAATCTAAGGAGATATTTAATGCAAAATCGTGTTAGTCAGACAAAAGATTATCTTATTCCTTTTTGAATTGACAGTTCTGTAGTCCTTACTGACAGTTCTGAGCCACGTTTCCATATTTTACTATTTTTGAGGTCTTTTAGGAGAGAAATAAATCAAAAAATAGTGAATTTCTTACAGGGCCCCAAAATGAGTTCCCTTTTTCCCTAATGGATATCATGCCATCTTAAACCATAAACCAAGGTATTTAAAAACAAGAGTCTACGCAATGCCTAGAAAGGTCAAATGTGTATTGCCAACTTGAGGATTGCATCCCTTTCTTTTTTATGCTATGCAAAATAGGGTGTGGTACAATCAAAACTATAGCTCTTACTCATAAAGCATTAATCGCGAAATAGGAGTGAAGGTTTATATTTTACATTGTGAAATCACTAGCATATTTGTGTTTGCTTTATTGATTGAAACCGGAGAAAGGCCTACTTTGTTGCGATTGCATGGTTGCGGGGGACCTTAGATACACACTTTATTCAAGGAAGAGTTTCAGGCGTCTTTTGGTAATAGGAGAAAGTTTGAGACATTTTTTAGCGAATATTCAAGTGATCCCTATTCAAGCTACTTCTATGTTGGGCAGTAGCACTCCAGTAGCTTTCCACATACCATGCATCCAAATAGCATTTTCATTAAAGCAAACTTCTGCTACTTCACTCTGAAACTACGGAGCCGTTTTGAAACGAGTCACTTGTCAGATAGATAGACATAGGTCCAAGCTAAAGCGAGGCTAGCATTTGAAGAATCTCGGCCCAAATATATATAACCACTCTCTCTTACACACACACACGTAGAGACACACACACATACTGTGCTTCACCGGGCTTGCCTTCTCAAGATCAGGAACCGTGGTTTATTATAAGCAGATTCAAAGGGGGACATCTTAGAGTGCAAAAAGAGAAATCTGCCGGCTGCACATTATTACATAATCGATCTTGCTGATCTCACAGTTACATCCTAGGAATGGACGATTTGGAAGGTGAACCCGGAAGAGGCGAGGGTCCCTGCCACGCGGCTGACGCCATTGACGTTGGCCGGGCAGTTAGCAAGGATGGTGTCGAGGGCGGTGCCCGCGTTGGCGCAGGTGGTGCATCCGCCTTGGCTCCCGCAGATGTCCACGGAAGCTGTGCCGGAGGTGAACATGGTGGTGCATCCCGATCCGTTGGTCTGGCAGCACTGGCTGCTCCCCAGGTTCCTTATGTAGTTCACGCAGGTGTTGGCGTCGGCACTGGTCGGAGACGCACCGTTGGTCTGGCAGGTCTGCGCCTTGCAGACGGGCGCCATGCAGCTGATCATGATCATGGCCGCCACAAGTAAGCAGACCCAAGCAGAAGCTGCGGACTTGGCCATTGGATGCACTAGGTAGCCGATAGAGGGAGTGTATACACGAAGGAAGGCAGGAATATAGACGGCAGATGGATGAATGGAGGAGCCTGGCAACCGTGCTTCTCCTTATATACGAGTAGGCGCTCTGAAAGAGTCTTGGTGATATGCCACGGAAGTCACGGTCTGCCTGCTCATCCAAGACTATGAGATCCGAGCAGATCAGCCTGATTTGAATTTGGTCCTCGGAACGTTCCACACGTGCTTTTTTTTGCACCATCGTATCCCAACGAGTGTCTTTCTTCCACCGCACTGTGACACCTTTAAAACAAGGGACGCCCTGCCCACGACCAATGCTGCACGCAGCAGAGGTCGAAACGCGCTGGGACACAAGAACTTTTACATGCACATGAGCTAGGTTTCTTTTGCATGTGGAACGTCTCTCAAGCTCTCACGCATTACACAAATTGTCCGCATTAGAGTGCCAAGCCTTTTGGTTTTGAATCTAATGTATGTAAGTAGAAAGACGAAGTACAAGCAATGAATTAATAATTTACAACAAGACTCATAACATTACTAACAAATATAAAATGTTTTCTATCCACATATTGTCCTTGCACGCAAATATGTAAAAAGTTATCTCGGTTCGTAGAATCTAAACCCAAGGGCTTATTAACTTATGATAGCTATAGAAACATGTTATGGCACTATCTAAAAAGTTACCATGATTTAGAATCACTTGCATCCATACATGCATTATTTGATGGGAAGCAAATTCTATTTATTTACAAATTACTAAAGCTTAAAAATGGATATTCATTCATCTTTATCAAATGCTAGGCAGAGGTAAAATCCTTGGGTTCAAGAGATGTCGACAAAGATAAGGGATCATGAACCCTATTTTGGAGCTATCTTGAGAAAGAAGGAACCCATAGATCCAAAGATTGAGACATTATCAAGGGAAACAAAAGATGTTATTCCTTAAAAAATGCACTCACTACAGCCCACCACCTATGACTATTCTTAAAAGTGCACTCACTATATCCCCTCCTTCTTACGTTATCAGGAACCAAACGATGAATAACTCTTTGTGACCATTGAGTAGCTATTGGTGTTGTTCTACTCAAGGTTCTACTCAAGGACAGGGATTCATACCCTATGAATCCAACAAAAGACAATGCACATATTCCAATTTATGTAACAAACCTATAGACTCATGGTCACCTTTCATGTATTTCATAAGGAGGAGAAGGGAGAAAAATCACTCATGCCCACATTTTCAATTTATACTCTCTTCACCAATCTGACTTTTTCCCATTATGAACGCCATGAAGTTGTAAGGTATGTCACAATCCCTTCACTAACCTTAATGTTTGATCTACCAGGAATGCTTTAAATCCTCTAGTTAAATCTCACACTCCCTTATCACAGTATTATTTCCCGCTGCGAGCCTCTTCTTTCTTACGATTGATTTCCTTCTCGTATACATATCCCTATGCATAAAGGCTTAACGAATTTAGTCCTACTATAAGAAACCCTTTTTGAATTACATCTATGTTCACCTAGGTACACATACATACACCTAGCTCCCCTTCTTGCATTATAAGGAACCAAACGATGAATAACTCTTTGTGACCATTGAGTAGCTATTGGTGTTGTTCTACTCAAGAACAGAGATTCATAGCCTATGAATCCAAAAAAAGACCATGCACATATTCCAATTTATGTAACAGACGTATAGACTCATGGTTACCTTTCATGTATTTCATAAGGAGTAGACTCAGGAGAAAAATCACTCATGCCCAGATTTCAAATGTATACTCTCTTCACCAATATGACTTTTCCCCATTATGAACACCATGAAGTTGTAAGGTATGTCATGATCCCTTCACTAACCCAAATGTAACACCTATTTCATTAATTTTGGACTTTTTCTGTTGTTTTTGAACGAAGCCCAAAAATCCTTCCCCAATGAAAAGTTCACTTTGTGAAAATATCCTTCCCAAATCAAAATTTTACTTTCAGAAAATATTAGTCCCAAATCAAAAGCTCACTTTATGGCACTATCATATTCACATAAAAATCTTGTTTTTTCAATCTATACTTTTGCACTAACATGCAAGAATTTGAAATAATCCTATTTTAGAAATTCTAGCTATACCTAAGTTATTTGTTAATTTAATTATTTCCTTAACGTGATAAATTTATAAATCCATGAAAGGAGACTTAAATATTTCATGTATATTTCATGGAAATGGGATTCTTGTAACTACATAGCATACACAACATACACAACATTATGTTCAAGCAGACAAAATTTAAAAAATATTATGTAGCATGTCTATCAAACCGTCTATAAACGCGTCTATATATGCGTCTGTCTATTCAATGGGCATCTATTTGGCTTCTATAAATGCATCTATCAGACCATCTATAAATGCATCTATAAACGCGTTTAAGGATACGTCTGTCTATTTTTTAAATTTTCTAGTAGAACATCTATTTGCTCGCCTATATGTGCATCTGTCTGCTTTATAGATGCGGGTCTCTAGACGCGTAAATAGACGTGCAAATAGATGCACCCGTAAGTTTTTTCTTAGTTGAGTAAACGCATCTGTGTGCATGTCTGTAGGTGCTTTGTCTTGTTGTGTGTATGTATGTATGTATCTATATATACATACACACGCGCGCACACACACACACACACACACACATACATACTCCATACATACATATGTATATATTGATGCAACACCTATTTCATTAATTTTGGACTTTTTGTGTTGTTTTTGGACGAAGCCCAAAAATCCTTCCCAAATGAAAACTTTACTTTATGAAAATATCATTTCCAAATCAAAATTTTACTTTCTAAAAAGTTTCTTCCCAAATCAAAAGTTCACTTTGTGGCACTGTCATATTCACATAAAACTATTGTTTTTTCAATCTATACTTTTGCACCAACATGCAAGAATTTGAAATAATCCTATATTAGAAATTCTAGCTATATCTAAGTTATTTGTTAATTTAATTATTTTTAATATTTTTCCTTGACGTTTGTCCTTCCCAAATCAAAAGTTCACTTTGTGGCTCTATCATATTCACATACAAATATTGTTTTTTCAATCTATACTTTTGCACCAACATGCAAGAATTTGAAATAATCCTATATTAGAAATTCTAGCTATATCTAAGTTATTTGTTAATTTAATTATTTTTAATATTTTGCCTTGACGTTTTTCGTTGACGTGATAAATTTATAAATCCATGAAAGGAGACTTAAATATTTCATGAAAATAACATTGTCACTCGGCAATATGCACAAAATTTAACAAAACTTTTAATAAATAGAAAGAAGACATGATGCCATAAGACCAAAGAGGGATAATAGCAATTGTAGCTTTATGTATATGATTACATTGAGAGACGTTGCTCTTAGCTAGAGTCTTTATATCCAAAATCATATAGATTGAACATATGTTTACAATTTAAATTGTTGCTCTTAAAGAGCCTCAATTCGTGTCATCTGCATAATTTGACATCCCATTGTCTTATTGCTCAATGTCACGACAGTCCCTTGCCAGTTGCCATCTGCATAATTTGACCTAGGCTTGTCTTGCCAAGCCTTGCCCCTTGGGTGCATTGACTCCCCATTGTCTTATTGCTCAATGCGATAGTCCCTTGCCTGGTGCCATCTGCATTAACTCCCTGTTGTCTTGCCAAGCCTTGACCCTTGGGTGACATCCAGTGCAAAATACAGGTGCCATCTGCATTAACTCCCACAAGTTATCTTGCCAAGCCTTGCCCCTTGGGTGCATTGACTCCCCATTGTCTTATTGCTCAATGTGATAGTCCCTTGCCAGGTGCCATCTGCATTAACTCCCTATTGTCTTGGCAAGCCTTGACCCTTGGGTGACATCCAATGCATATTTTGACTCTCATTTGACATACGAGGTGATGACTCTGATTATAATTGTCTTGGATTGGCTCCTTGCCTAGTACCCAAATAAAATCCTTCTGAATCAATGGACTTCAATACAAAGCTTTAATCATGGACATTCTTCATTTGCGCTGTCTCCTTCTACTTCCTCCATGGCGAGCATCCTTAAAAATCGTGTATATGCAAAATAGTTTGCTGTGGTATTTTTATTTTTCCTTCTACCTCATATCCCATGTGCTTCTTTGATTTCTTTGCCCTTGAATGCCAAGACACTATGATTGTCTCCGTCGAAACTTGAGAGACTGCTTCATCATTTGGGACCCACTCCTTCATTATACAATTAGTATATAATGTGTTGTTATCCATATTCTCCTTCCTGCCCTTTGGCTCATACCATACCGCTGTAAATGTTGTAGCTCTCCCTTGGTCATCTCTTTGCACATCAACTACTTTTGCAACCCAAAACTTCACATTCTCATATTCCTCATCCAATGGCCGAACCACAACAAAACAATCGACCTCTATATCTACTTGTGGCATAAACTCTCTCTTCTTCGGTCCACAATATGGACGTGGGAGTAATGATACAAAATCATTTTCAAAGACTGGAGCTGGGCGCAAATCGTTATGAACATTTGGCCAAAACATATTGCATTCTTCCTTGACATCCTTTGAGCCTCGCATTCTCTCAAGGTCCTTTATTAAATTTCATGTCTTGTTAATTACAGTGGTAGTGTGTTCTCTCCAAGTAGGCTTCGAATCAGGATATCTCCGGAGCATTTCCTCTTTGTATGTAATAAATGCTTTTAATCCATCTATTTCACAATTAGACCTCTCATTAAATTCTTGTATAGGAGCCCATGTTGGATACCTTTCCTTGTTGGGATTGAAGTTAAGAGACTGTAAGGTTCTTCAGGTTCCCATTTTGTATCATGAGAATACTGTTGCCATTGCATTATGGGTTTTTCATCTTAAAAAAAAAACGAAAGTAGTGTGGATTGGTATGACCTGTCAATGCATCACCACCCGTTTGTATGAAAGGTAGAATGAAGCTCTTCCAATCATACATTCTTTCGAGCCTCTCACATACTGTACTTTCCTTACGACCACCAACTTGCCTGCCACATCTTCTTACCAAGTCATCTATTGTCTCCACATCCTTGCATTTAAGCTCCCTTGAGACTGTGCTAAAAACCTGATCGATATCCTCATGTGTATGCCCAACATACAAAAATCCACATTCGACCTCATTGAAGATTCGATGAGCAACTAGCATGGAGCAGAATGCAAACATGAGTACATTCTTATTTTCTCGCCAGCAATTATCAGCTTGTATTCTCAAAGTCGGTGGCAGGCGACCTTTTCCTGCATGTACATTGCGAATTGCCTTCATAATAGATGTTACAACTTGATTGCTATCATGTAGATGCAAGGAATCAATCCATATATCTGCAAAGAACTTAATTCCATGCACTAACACTCCACATAGATGTGTCTTTAGAAAGTGCTTTCCTTGTAATTTAGGTGGAGTGGCAACAAAACGAGGCAATGTTGTTGTATTCTGATCCATGCCATCTACAATAAGGCACATGTAGTCATCAGGATGCGAAATAGCTTGCTCCTTCCAAAATGCATATTTTTGTCTGGAATTTCGAATAAGGTCATGATGAGATTTTTGGTTTTTTTTGTATAATTCCCTTTGATTTGGACATGTTGCACTCTCAATCGATCGCTTTAAATCATCACAGACATTGCACTTTGACATTTTTTGCCTCCTTGGGATTTTAACATATCCAAAGTTCTTCTTCCAAAGAGTATACAAAGCATGAGAAGAAGCTACGGCATCCCCTCTTTGCCTTTGCTTTTCTGCAATAGAGTCAAATACTTCGAGCTTTGTCAAGCCCATTGGAAGGTGCATTTCAGTGATCGCGTCACCGTTAGGGAGTTTGGTAGATATATGGGGTTGAGGCAAAGCATTTTCATGTATGAAGTCTTGCAAAATTGCTGCTGCCCTGACAGTTGAGATTCTTGATTTGGACCTTCCTCTATTACCGTGAATGCTAAATTTGTTGCCGCCCTTTGCTTGGTGACTAAATCCCAATATGTACCATGGGATAATCCAGTAATATTGCGATATGCCTTATTGCAAATCCTTTTACGAGAGGTTTTACCTTTTGTCTTGAACTTAGTCTTTTATTGCCATTCTGAAGAAAGCAAGAGAGACTTGTGAGAAGGTATTCATTTCTTTCGCTTCCCCTTCTTTGCCACACGTGTCCTCTACATTCCCTGATGTCTGCAAGATCAATGAAGCGCATACATCTTCGCTTGCAACATAGATATCCCAATGCATTTAACATGTTCTCCTCCTTCATTACTCTCTTCCTCTTTGGTTGCTTTTGTGGATCTGCCTGGATTCTCTTTCTCTTCATGCATATGTATGACCGTTTTCGTTCCTCGTGCACATTGTTATCTGTATTTATGCACTTCTTCTCCTCACATTTGTTTGTAACCAAGCATCCATGATTGGTCGTTGCATCCTTGTTCATATCACAATCAAAGTTAAATACTGAATAATCCTCTGTTGATCTCATCCTCGTTTTTAACATACTCTTAGGACCATTCAATGAATTCAATATTCTATGAGAGTATTGAGAACCTTGAAACTCTTCCACTCCTGAGAGAACATCACTCATTGGGACATCTTGCATGGCTTTCACAAATCCACAACCTTGATTGACACCAGGTTTGTTAATATGCATGAACTCATCCACACTTGACAAGACATCGCTATTGAAACCTTTGCCCTTCTCACTGTGCAAGAATTCATCCACCCCAGATAAGGCTTCGCTTCTAAAATCATTTTGTTTCTTGGAACCAATGAACTCATCCACTCCAGATAAGATGTCACTTCTATAATTGAGTATATTGAAATCATCCACATTTGAAGTGATAGAGCCTGGCACATGGGCACGCTTTTTAGGTCCTTTGATATTGTAGTATACGTTGTCTTTATCATTGAAAACCATGTGCCTCTTTCTCATGTTTAAAAATTGCATGCTCCATCTCATATTCTTGCCTACCTCATAGTAGGGATCACATAAGGATGTTATGTTATCAACCATACCATCATTAGTGACTTTTAGAATCCTCATCTGCGCAAATGACCATTGCTCCACTTGTTCAAATCCCAATACTTCACCTTCTGCTACAATCTTATTTGCAAATGATCTCATTTGTAAAATGTCCCCTATAGTAAAATCCAAGGTGGTGCACTTTGTATTCTTGATAATGTCTGTTGCATAAGTCTCATCTTTGTCCCATGCTATAAATGATTTGTTGGATGTATTGTAGGGCATAACATCTTCAAGTGTTTCCATATCTCCACATTTATACTTTAGCTCAACATGTGCGCTAAGAATCTTTGATACAGTAACTGCTACCGTATCTTCGCCAAGTCTTCGAAAGTGGCAAAGTGAATTGGGATCACTATCATGGATTGTAGCAAATGCAACTACTTCTCTTTTGCTACATAAAATCACATCCATCCCTGGAACAAAATCTATAGCCATCTCCTTTGTGAGAGTCCTTCGCAAGCAAGCTGCAGTGGCAACAATTACATAAATATTAGTCTCTTTTTACTAATCTACTTATTTATTATAATTTCTAATTAGTACTTAATTTATTAGTGGGAGAAGTTATCCGATCAAGTACTCATCAGATGGACATGCCAAGTTATCCTTTGCATGGTCAATCAAGCATTAAATACTATTTTTGCTCTAGTGTCGTGCACATCCGTAAAAAAACATGAGCCTACTAGGTACGTTATCCAATCAAGCACTAATGGGATGCGGGTGCCACTTTGAATGTAAGTCAATTCCACCTAGTTGAGGTGTACAAAAAGTGTTGTGCCCATCGGATATGCTTTGCATGGTCCATCGAGCATTAAATACTATTTTTGCTCCTGTCATGCACATCCATAAAAAAAACACGTTGCTAGGTGTGTTATCCGATCAAGTACTTATGCGATGGGAATGCCACTTTGCATGTAAGTCAATTCCACCTAGTTGAAGGTGTGTGCAAAGTATTGTGCCCATCCAATATGCTTTGCATTGTCGATCAAGCATAACACACTGTTTCTGCCTTACTGTCATGCACAACCATATAAAAACACAGCCATAGGTGTGTTATTCAAATAAGTACTTATCAGATGGGGGCTCCACTTTGCACGCAAGTCCGTTTTAACTACGTTGAGGTGCGTACAAAGTATTGTCACCATCGGATATGATTTGCATGGTCGATCACACATTATACACCATTTTTCCCCTAATGATATGTACATTCGCACAAAAACACGCCATTAGGTGTGTTATCTGACCAAGTACTTATCGGATGGGTGTGCCTCATTGAGAACATTTCAATACCACCTAGGTTGAGGCATAAAAAAAGTTTTGTGCCCATTGGATATCCTTTGCATGGTCAATCGAGCATTAAATACTATTTTTACTCTAGTGTCATGCACATCCGTCAAAAAACACGCTGCTAGGTATGTTATATGATCAAGCACTTATGGGATGGGCGTGCCACTTTGCATGTAAGTTGATTCTACCTAGTTGAAGGTGTGTGCAAAGTATTGTGCCCATCGGATATGCTTTGCATTGTCGATCAAGCATAAAACACCGTTTTTGTCTTAGTGTCATGCACATTCGTCAAAAAATGCAGTCCTAGATGTGTTATTCAAACTAGTACTTATCGGATGGGGGCTCCAGTTTGCACGCAAGTCTGTTTCAACTAGGTTGAGGTGTGTGCAAAGTATTTTCACCATCGGATATGATTTGCATGGTCGATCACGCATTATACACCGTTTTTTCCCTAGTGGTATGCACATCCGCAAAAAAACACGCCCTTAGGTATGTTATCTGACCAAGTACTTATTGGATGGGTGTACCTCTTTGACAACATTTTAATACCACCTAGGTTGAGGTATAAGAAAAGTATTATGCCCATCGGATATGCTTTGCATGGTCGATCGAGCATTAAATACCATTTTTGCCTTAGTGCCATGCACATCCATAAAAAAACACGCTGCTAGGTGTGTTATCCGATCAAGAACTTATGCGATGGGAATGCCACTTTGCATGTAAGTCAATTACACCTAGTTGAAGGTTTGTGCAAAGTATCGTGCCCATCCGATATGCTTTGCATGGTTGATCCAGCATTAAATACCATTTTTGCCTTAGTGCCATGCACATCCGAAAAAAAACACGTTGCTAGGTGTGTTATCTGATCAAGCACTTATGCAATGGGCGTGCCACTTTGCATGTAAGTCAATTACACCTAGTTGAAGGTGTGCAAAGTATTGAAATGTTCATCGGATATGCTTTGCATTGTCGATCGACCAAGTACTTATCGAATGGGTGTGCCTCATTGTGAACATTTCAATACCACCTAGGTTAAGGCGTACGAAACGTTTTGTGCCCATCGGATATGCTTTGCATGGTCGATCGAGCATTAAATACTATTTTTGCTCTAGTGTCATGCACATCCGTCAAAAAACACGCTGCTAGGTATGTAATCCAATCAAGCACTTATGGGATGCGCGTGCCGCTTTGCATATAAGTCTATTCCACCTAGTTGAAGGTGTGTGCAAAGTATCGTGCCCATCGGATATGCTTTGCATGGTGGATCGAGCATTAAATACCATTTTTGCCTTAGTGCCATGCACATCCGTAAAAAAACACGCTGCTAGGTGTGTTATCTGACCAATTACTTATCGGATGGGTGTGCCTCATTGCGAACATTTCAACACCACCTAGGTTGAGGCGTACGAAAAGTTTTGTGCCCATCGGATATGCTTTGCATGGTCAATCGAGCATTAAATACTATTTTTGCTCTAGTGTCATGCACATCCGTCAAAAAACACGCTGCTAGTTATGTTATCAAATCAAGAACTTATGGGATGGGCGTGCCACTTTGCATGTAAGTCGATTCCACCTAGTTGAAGGTGTGTGCAAAGTATTGTGCCCATCGGATATGCTTTGCATTGTCGATCAAGCATAAAACACCGTTTTTGCCTTGGTGTCATGCACAACCATGAAAAAACACGGTCCTAGGTGTATTATTCAAACTAGTACTTATTGGATGGGGGCTCCAGTTTGCACGCAAGTCCGTTTCCACTAGGTTGAGGTGTGTGCAAAGTATTGTCACCATCGGATATGATTTGCATGGTTGATCACGCATTATACACCGTTTTTTTCCTAGTGGTATGCACTTCCGCAAAAAAACACGCCCTTAGGTATGTTATTTGACCAAGTACTTATCGGATGGGTGTGCCTCTTTGACAACATTTTAATGCCACCTAGGTTGAGGTATGAGAAAAGTATTATGCCCATCGGATATGCTTTGCATGGTCGATCGAGCATTAAATACCATTTTTGCCTTAGTGCCATGCACATCCGTAAAAAAACACGCTCCTAGGTGTGTTATCCGAGCTGGCGGCTGAGAGGGGGGGGGCGAGCGGCTGGCGCGGCGGGTGGGAGGGAGAGGTGGGGGGAACGGGGGTTGGCGGCTGAGAGGGGGGGTGGGGAGGGCGGCTGAGAGGGGGGGTGGGGAGGGCGGCTGAGAGGGGGGGCAGGGAGCGGCTAAGGGGGGGAGGGGGGGGAGGGTGAAGAGGGGGGGGGCTGGCGGGTAGCGAAGGGGGGGGGAGGGTGAAGAGGGGGGGGGGTGGCGGCCGCGGCCGCCAGCCGGGGGGAAGGGGGGGGGAGGGTGAAGAGAGGGGGGGCTGGGTGAGAGGGGGGGGGGGGCTGGGTGAGAGGAGGGGTTGCGAGGGGGGGAGGGGTTGCGAGGGGGGGGGCTGGCAGCCGCGGTCGCCAGCCCAGGGAGGGGTTGCGAAGGGGGGGGGTTGGGTGAGAGGGGTTGCGAAGGGGGGGGCTGGGTGAGAGGAGGGGTTGCGAGGGGGGGGGGCTGGCGGCCGCGGCCGCCAGCCCCAGGGAGGGGTTGCGAAGGGGGGGGAGGGTGAAGAGGGGGGGGGGGGCTGGGTGAGAGGAGGGGGGGGGGCTGGCGGCCGCCAGCCCTGGGTGAGAGGGGTTGCGAAGGGGGGGGCTGGGTGAGAGGAGGGGTTGCGAGGGGGGGAGGGGTTGCGAGGGGGGGGGGCTGGGTGAGAGGAGGGGGGAGGGGCTGGCGGCCGCGGCCGCCAGCCCAGGGAGGGGTTGCGAAGGGGGGGCTGGGTGACAGGAGGGGTTGCGAGGGGGGGGGCTGGCGGCCAGCCCCAGGGAGGGGTTGCGAAGGGGGGGAGGGTGAAGAGGGGGGGGCTGGGTGAGAGGAGGGGGGGGGGCTGGCGGCCGCGGCCGCCAGCCCGGGGCAAGGGGTGGTGGGAAAGAGTGAAGGAGGGGGGGGTTGAGAGAGGGGGGGCTGGCGGCCGCGGCCGCCAGCCCGGGTGAAGGGGGGGTGTCACCAAGGAGGGGGGGAGGGTTGAGAGGGGGCCAAAGGGAGAGTGGGGAAGAGGGTGGAAGGGTTGGGGGGTCGCGAAGGGGGGTGGGGAAAAGGGGGGAAGGTTAAAAGGGGGTAGGGGGAAAAAGGGGTAGGGGAGGAAGGGGTTAGGCGACGGGAGAGGGGGAAGGGTAGCGGGAGGGGAGGGGGAGGGGGAGGGGGATTTTGGGGAAGGAGGGGAAGGGAGGGGTCAAGGGAGGAGTTTTGGCGGCGGAGGGAGGGGAGGGAAGGAGGC